>NW_027063049.1:0-51475 GCF_032884065.1 Artemia franciscana
AAAACTAAAACTTTTGAAATAGGAAAAGCGCCTTTAATCACATTCTTTACTATTTGCAATCACAAAATTGTCTAATATCTTCATTTTTTCAACATACGTAGCTCTTACCCCCTAAAACTAAAACTTTTGAAATAGGAAAAGAGCCTTTAATCACATTCTTTACCATTTGCAATCATAAAATAGTCTAATATCTTCATTTTTTCAACATACGTAGCTATTACCCCGGAAAACTAAAACTTTTGAAATAGGAAAAGAGCCTTTAATCACATTCTTTACCATGTGCAATCCATAAAATTGTCTAATATCTTCATTTTTTCAACATACGTAGCTATTACCTCGAAAACTAAAACTTTTGAAATAGTAAAAGAGCCTTTAATCACATTCTTTACCATGTGCAATAATAAAATTGTCTAATATCTTCATTTTTTCAACATACGTAGCTATTACCCTCGAAAACTAAAACTTTTGACATAGGAAAAGAGCCTTTAATCACATTCTTTACCATTTGCAATCATAAAATAGTCTAAAATCTTCATTTTTTCAACATACGTAGCTATTACCCTCGAAAACTAAAACTTTTGAAATAGGGAAAGAGCCTTTAATCTCATTCTTTACCATGTGCAATCATAAAATTGTCTAATATCTTCATTTTTTCAACATATGTAGCTATTACCCTCGAAAACTAAAACTTTTGACATAGGAAAAGAGCTTTTAATCACATTCTTTACCATTTGCAATCATAAGATAGTCTAATATCTTCATTTTTTTCAACATACGTAGCTATTACCCTCGAAAACTAAAACTTTTGACATAGGAAAAGAGCCTTTAATCACATACTTTACCATTTGCAATCATAAAATAGTCTAATATCTTCATTTTTTCAACATACGTAGCTATTACCCCGGAAAACTAAAACTTTTGAAATAGGAAAAGAGCCTTTAATCACATTCTTTACCATGTGCAATCCATAAAATTGTTTAATATCTTTATTTTTTCAACATACGTAGCTATTACCCTCGAAAACTAAAACTTTTGAAATAGGAAAAGAGCCTTTAATCACATTCTTTACCATGTGCAATCCATAAAATTGTTTAATATCTTTATTTTTTCAACATACGTAGCTATTACCCTCGAAAACTAAAACTTTTGAATAGTAAAAGAGCCTTTAATCACATTCTTTACCATGTGCAATCATAAAATTGTCTAATATCTTCATTTTTTCAACATACGTAGCTATTACCCTCGAAAACTAAAACTTTTGACATAGGAAAAGAGCCTTTAATCACATTCTTTACCATTTGCAATCATAAAATAGTCTAATATCTTCATTTTTTCAACATACGTAGCTCTTACCCCCGAAAACTAAAACTTTTGAAATAGGAAAAGAGCCTTTAATCACATTCTTTACCATTTGCAATCATAAAATAGTCTAATATCTTCATTTTTTCAACATACGTAGCTATTACCCTCGAAAACTAAAACTTTTGAAATAGGAAAAGAGCATTTAATCACATTCTTTACCATTTGCAATCATAAAATAGTCTAATATCTTCATTTTTTTCAACATACGTAGCTATTACCCTCGAAAACTAAAACTTTTGAAATAGGAAAAGCGCCTTTAATCACATTCTTTACCATTTGCAATCATAAAATTGTCTAATATCTTCATTTTTTCAACATACGTAGCTCTTACCCCCGAAAACTAAAACTTTTGAAATAGGAAAAGAGCCTTTAATCACATTCTTTACCAATTGCAATCATAAAATAGTCTAATATCTTCATTTTTTCAACATACGTAGCTATTACCCCGGAAAACTAAAACTTTTGAAATAGGAAAAGAGCCTTTAATCACACTCTTTACCATTTGCAATCATAAAATAGTCTAATATCTTCATTTTTTCAACATACGTAGCTATTACCCTCGAAAACTAAAACTTTTGACATAGGAAAAGAGCCTTTAATAACATTCTTTACCATTTGCAATCATAAAATAGTCTAATATCTTCATTTCTTCAACATACGTAGCTCTTACCCTCGAAAACTAAACTTTTGAAATAGGAAAGAGCCTTTAATCACATTCTTTACCATTTGCAATCATAAAATAGTCTAATATCTTCGTTTTTTCAACATACGTAGCTATTACCCTCGAAAACTAAAACTTTTGAAATAGGAAAAGCGCCTTTAATCACATTATTTACCATTTGCAATC
Organism: Artemia franciscana; assembly: GCF_032884065.1. Lineage (NCBI taxonomy): Eukaryota > Metazoa > Arthropoda > Branchiopoda > Anostraca > Artemiidae > Artemia > Artemia franciscana. The sequence continues at coordinate 2,210 of NW_027063049.1, forward strand.
ATAAAATTGTCTAATATCTTCTTTTTTCAACATACGTAGCTCTTACCCCCGAAAACTAAAACTTTTGAAATAGGAAAAGAGCCTTTAATCACATTCTTTACCATTTGCAATCATAAAATAGTCTAATATCTTCATTTTTTCAACATACGTAGCTATTACCCCGGAAAACTAAAACTTTTGAAATAGGAAAAGAGCCTTTAATCACATTCTTTACCATGTGCAATCCATAAAATTGTTTAATATCTTTATTTTTTCAACATAAGTAGCTATTACCCTCGAAAACTAAAACTTTTGAAATAGGAAAAGAGCCTTTAATCACATTCTTTACCATGTGCAATCCATAAAATTGTTTAATATCTTCATTTTTTCAACATACGTAGCTATTACCCTCGAAAACTAAAACTTTTGACATAGGAAAAGAGCCTTTAATCACATTCTTTACCATTTGCAATCATAAAATAGTCTAATATCTTCATTTTTTCAACATACGTAGCTCTTACCCTCGAAAACTAAAACTTTTGAAATAGGAAAAGAGCCTTTAATCACATTCTTTACCATTTGCAATCATAAAATAGTCTAATATCTTCATTTTTTCAACATGCGTAGCTATTACCCTCGAAAACTAAAACTTTTGACATAGGAAAAGAGCCTTTAATCACATTCTTTACCATTTGAAATCATAAAATAGTCTAATATCTTCATTTTTTCAACATACGTAGCTCTTACCCCCGAAAACTAAAACTTTTGAAATAGGAAAAGAGCCTTTAATCACATTCTTTACCATTTGCAATCATAAAATAGTCTAATATCTTCATTTTTTCAACATACGTAGCTATTACCCTCGAAAACTAAAACTTTTGAAATAAGAAAAGAGCCTTTAATCACATTCTTTACCATTTGCAATCATAAAATAGTCTAATATCTTCATTTTTTTCAACATACGTAGCTATTACCCTCGAAAACTAAAACTTTTGAAATAGGAAAAGCGCCTTTAATCACATTCTTTACCATTTGCAATCATAAAATTGTCTAATATCTTCATTTTTTCAACATACGTAGCTCTTACCCCCTAAAACTAAAACTTTTGAAATAGGAAAAGAGCCTTTAATCACATTCTTTACCATTTGCAATCATAAAATAGTCTAATATCTTCATTTTTTCAACATACGTAGCTATTACCCCGGAAAACTAAAACTTTTGAAATAGGAAAAGAGCCTTTAATCACATTCTTTACCATGTGTAATCCATAAAATTGTCTAATATCTTCATTTTTTCAACATACGTAGCTATTACCCTCGAAAGCTAAAACTTTTGAAATAGTAAAAGAGCCTTTAATCACATTCTTTACCATGTGCAATCATAAAATTGTCTAATATCTTCATTTTTTCAACATACGTAGCTATTACCCTCGAAAACTAAAACTTTTGACATAGGAAAAGAGCCTTTAATCACATTCTTTACCATTTGCAATCATAAAATAGTCTAATATCTTCATTTTTTCAACATACGTAGCTATTACCCTCGAAAACTAAAACTTTTGAAATAGGGAAAGAGCCTTTAATCTCATTCTTTACCATGTGCAATCATAAAATTGTCTAATATCTTCATTTTTTCAACATACGTAGCTATTACCCTCGAAAACTAAAACTTTTGACATAGGAAAAGAGCCTTTAATCACATTCTTTACCATTTGCAATCATAAGATAGTCTAATATCTTCATTTTTTCAACATACGTAGCTATTACCCTCGAAAACTAAAACTTTTGACATAGGAAAAGAGCCTTTAATCACATACTTTACCATTTGCAATCATAAAATAGTCTAATATCTTCATTTTTTCAACATACGTAGCTATTACCCCGAAAACTAAAACTTTTGAAATAGGAAAAGAGCCTTTAATCACATTCTTTACCATTGCAATCCATAAAATTGTTTAATATCTTTATTTTTTCAACATACGTAGCTATTACCCTCGAAAACTAAAAATTTTGAAATAGGAAAAGAGCCTTTAATCACATTCTTTACCATGTGCAATCATAAAATTGTCTAATATCTTCATTTTTTCAACATATGTAGCTATTACCCTCGAAAACTAAAACTTTTGAAATAGGAAAAGAGCCTTTAATCACATTCTTTACAATGTGCAATCATAAAATTGTCTAACATCTTCATTTTTTCAACATACGTAGCTATTACCCTCGAAAACTAAAACCTTTGACATAGGAAAAGAGCCTTTAATCACATTCTTTACCATTTGCAATCATAAAATAGTCTAATATCTTCATTTTTTCAACATACGTAGCTATTACCCTCGAAAACTAAAACTTTTGACATAGGAAAAGAGAATTTAATCACATTCTTTACCATTTGCAATCATAAAATAGTCTAATATCTTCATTTTTTCAACATACGTAGCTATTACCCTCGAAAACTAAAACTTTTGAAATAGGAAAAGAGCCTTTAATCACATTCTTTACCATGTGCAATCATAAAATTGTCTAATATCTTCATTTTTTCAACATATGTAGCTATTACCCTCGAAAACTAAAACTTTTGACATTGGAAAAGAGCCTTTAATCACATTCTTTACCATTTGCAATCATAAAATAGTCTTATATCTTCATTTTTTCAACATACGTAGCTATTACCCCCGAAAACTAAAACTTTTGAAATAGGAAAAGAGCCTTTAATCACATTCTTTACCATTTGCAATCATAAAATAGTCTAATATCTTCATTTTTTCAACATACGTAGCTATTACCCTCGAAAACTAAAACTTTTGAAATAGGAAAAGAGCCTTTAATCACATTCTTTACCATTTGCAATCATAAAATAGTCTAATATCTTCATTTTTTTCAACATACGTAGCTATTACCCTCGAAAACTAAAACTTTTGAAATAGGAAAAGCGCCTTTAATCACATTCTTTACCATTTGCAATCATAAAATTGTCTAATATCTTCATTTTTCAACATACGTAGCTCTTACCCCCGAAAACTAAAACTTTTGAAATAGGAAAAGAGCCTTTAATCACATTCTTTACCATTTGCAATCATAAAATAGTCTAATATCTTCATTTTTTCAACATACGTAGCTATTACCCCGGAAAACTAAAACTTTTGAAATAGGAAAAGAGCCTTTAATCACATTCTTTACCATGTGCAATCCATAAAATTGTCTAATATCTTCATTTTTTCAACATACGTAGCTATTACCCTCGAAAACTAAAACTTTTGAAATAGTAAAAGAGCCTTTAATCACATTCTTTACCATGTGCAATCATAAAATTGTCTAATATCTTCATTTTTTCAACATACGTAGCTATTACCCTCGAAAACTAAAACTTTTGAAATAGGAAAAGAGCCTTTAATCACATTCTTTACCATTGCAATCATAAAATAGTCTAATATCTTCATTTTTTCAACATACGTAGCTATTACCCTCGAAAACTAAAACTTTTGACATAGGAAAAGAGCCTTTAATCACATTCTTTACCATTTGCAATCATAAAATTGTCTAATATCTTCATTTTTTCAACATACGTAGCTATTACCCTCGAAAACTAAAACTTTTGACATAGGAAAAGAGCCTTTAATCACATTCTTTACCATTTGCAATCATAAAATAGTCTAATATCTTCATTTTTTCAACATACGTAGCTATTACCCTCGAAAACTAAAACTTTTGAAATAGGAAAAGAGCCTTTAATCACATTCTTTACCATTTGCAATCATAAAATAGTCTAATATCTTCATTTTTTCAACATACGTAGCTATTACCCTCGAAAACTAAAACTTTCGAATAGGAAAAGAGCCTTTAATCACATTCTTTACCATTTGCAATCATAAAATAGTCTAATATCTTCATTTTTTCAACATACGTAGCTATTACCCTCGAAAACTAAAACTTTTGAAATAGGAAAAGAGCCTTTAATCACATTCTTTACCATGTGCAATCATAAAATTGTCTAATATCTTCATTTTTTCAACATACGTAGCTATTACCCTCGAAAACTAAAACTTTTGAAATAGGAAAAGAGCCTTTAATCACATTCTTTACCATGTGCAATCATAAAATTGTCTAATATCTTCATTTTTTCAACATACGTAGCTATTACCCTCGAAAACTAAAACTTTTGAAATAGGAAAAGAGCCTTTAATCACATTCTTTACCATGTGCAATCATAAAATTGTCTAATATCTTCATTTTTTCAACATACGTAGCTATTACCCTCGAAAACTAAAACTTTTGACATAGGAAAAGAGCCTTTAATCTCATTCTTTACCATTTGCAATCATAAAATTGTCTAATATCTTCATTTTTTCAACATACGTAGCTATTACCCTCGAAAACTAAAACTTTTGACATAGGAAAAGAGCCTTTAATCACATACTTTACCATTTGCAATCATAAAATAGTCTAATATCTTAATTTTTTCAACATACGTAGCTATTACCCTCGAAAACTAAAACTTTCGAAATACAAAAAAGCCTTTAATCACATTCTTTACCATTTGCAATCATAAAATAGTCTAATATCTTCATTTTTTCAACATACGTAGCTATTACCCTCGAAAACTAAAACTTTTGAAATAGGAAAAGAGCCTTTAATCACATTCTTTACCATTTGCAATCATAAAATAGTCTAATATCTTCATTTTTTTAACATACGTAGCTATTACCCTCGAAAACTAAAACTTTTGAAATAGGAAAAGAGCCTTTAATCACATTCTTTACCATGTGCAATCATAAGATTGTCTAATATCTTCATTTTTCCACAGACAAAGCTCTTACCCTCGAAAACTAAAACTTTTGAAATAGGAAAAGAGCCTTTAATCACATTTTTTACCATTTGCAATCATAAAATAGTCTAATATCTTCATTTTTTTTTTTTAGCGTACGTAGCTATTACCCTCGAAAACTAAAACTTTTGACATAGGAAAAGAGCCTTTAATCACATTCTTTACTATTTACAATCATAAAATAGTCTAATTTCTTCATTTTTTCCACAGACATAGCTATTACCCTCGAAAACTAAAACTTTTGAAATAGGAAAAGAGCCTTTAATCACATTCTTTACCATTTGCAATCATAAAATAGTCTAATATCTTCATTTTTTCAACATACGTAGCTATTACCCTCGAAAACTAAAACTTTTGAAATAGGAAAAGAGCCTTTAATCACATTCTTTACCATGTGCAATCATAAAATTGACTAATATCTTCATTTTTTCCACAGACAAAGCTATTACCCTCGAAAACTAAAACTTTTGACATAGGAAAAGAGCCTTTAATCACATTCTTTACCATGTGCAATCATAAAATAGTCTAATATCTTCATTTTTTTTTAGCGTACGTAGCTATTACCCTCGAAAACTAAAACTTTTGACATAGGAAAAGAGCCTTTAATCACATTCTTTACCATTTACAATCATAAAATAGTCTAATTTCTTCATTTTTTCCACAGACATAGCTATTACCCTCGAAAACTAAAACTTTTGAAATAGGAAAAGAGCCTTTAATCACATTCTTTACCATTTGCAATCATAAAATAGTCTAATATCTTCATTTTTTCAACATACGTAGCTATTACCCTCGAAAACTAAAACTTTTGAAATAGGAAAAGAGCCTTTAATCACATTCTTTACCATTTGCAATCATAAAATAGTCTAATATCTTAATTTTTTCAACATACGTAGCTATTACCCTCGAAAACTAAAACTTTTGAAATAGGAAAAGAGCCTTTAATCACATAGTTTACCATTTGCAATCATAAAATAGTCTAATATCTTCATTTTTTCAACATACGTAGCTATTACCCTCGAAAACTAAAACTTTTGACATAGGAAAAGAGCCTTTAATCACATTCTTTACCATTTGCAATCATAAAATAGTCTAATATCTTCATTTTTTCCACAGACATAGCTATTACCCTCGAAAACTAAAACTTTTGAAATAGGAAAAGAGCCTTTAATCACATTCTTTACCATTTGCAATCATAAACTTACTAATATCTTCATTTTTTCAACATACGTAGCTATTACCCTCGAAAACTAAAACTTTTGAAATAGGAAAAGAGCCTTTAATCACATTCTTTACCATTTGCAATCATAAAATAGTCTAATATCTTAATTTTTTCAACATACGTAGCTATTACCCTCGAAAACTAAAACTTTTGAAATAGGAAAAGAGCCTTTAATCACATAGTTTACCATTTGCAATCATAAAATAGTCTAATATCTTCATTTTTTCAACATACGTAGCTATTACCCTCGAAAACTAAAACTTTTGACATAGGAAAAGAGCCTTTAATCACATTCTTTACCATTTGCAATCATAAAATAGTCTAATATCTTCATTTTTTCCACAGACATAGCTATTACCCTCGAAAACTAAAACTTTTGAAATAGGAAAAGAGCCTTTAATCACATTCTTTACCATTTGCAATCATAAACTTACTAATATCTTCATTTTTTCAACATACGTAGCTATTACCCTCGAAAACTAAAACTTTTGAAATAGGAAAAGAGCCTTTAATCACATTCTTTACCATTTGCAATCATAAAATAGTCTAATATCTTCATTTTTTTTAACATACGTAGCTATTACCCTCGAAAACTAAAACTTTTGACATAGGAAAAGAGTCTTTAATCACATTCTTTACCATTTGCAATCATAAAATAGTCTAATATCTTCATTTTTTCAACATACGTAGCTATTACCCTCGAAAACTAAAACTTTTGAAATAGGAAAAGAGCCTTTAATCACATTCTTTACCATTTGCAATCATAAAATAGTCTAATATCTTCATTTTTTCCACAGACAAAGCTCTTACCCCCGAAAACTAAAACTTTTGAAATAGGAAAAGAGCCTTTAATCACATTCTTTACCATTTGTAATCATGAAATAGTCTAATATCTTCATTTTTTCAAAATACGTAGCTATTACCCTCGAAAACTAAAACTTTTGACATAGGAAAAGAGCCTTTAATCACATTCTTTCCCATGTGCAATCATAAAATAGTCTAATATCTTCATTTTTTTCAACATACGTAGCTATTACCCTCGAAAACTAAAACTTTTGAAATAGGAAAAGAGCCTTTAATCACATTCTTTACCATGTGCAATCATAAAATAGTCTAATATCTTCATTTTTTCAACATACTTAGCTATTACCCTCGAAAACTAAAACTTTTGACATAGGAAAAGAGCCTTTTTCACATTCTTTACCATGTGCAATCATAAAATTGTCTAATATCTTCATTTTTTCCACGGACATAGCTATTACCCTAGAAAACTAAAACTTTTGACATAGGAAAAGGGCCTTTAATCACATTCTTTACCATATGCAATCATAACATAGTCTAATATCTTCATTTTTTCAACATACGTAGCTATTACCCTCGAAAACTAAAACTTTTGAAATAGGAAAAGAGCCTTTAATCACATTCTTTACCATTTGCAATCATAAAATAGTCTAATATCTTCATTTTTTCAACATACGTAGCTCTTACCCCCGAAAACTAAAACTTTTGACATAGGAAAAGAGCCTTTAATCACATTCTTTACCATTTGCAATCATAAAATAGTCTAATATCTTCAATTTTTCAACATACGTAGCTATTACCCTCGAAAACTAAAACTTTTGAAATAGGAAAAGAGCCTTTAATCACATTCTTTACCATGTGCAATCATAAAATTGACTAATATCTTCATTTTTTCCACAGACAAAGCTATTACCCTCGAAAACTAAACCTTTTGACATAGGAAAAGAGCCTTTAATCACATTCTTTACCATGTGCAATCATAAAATAGTCTAATATCTTCATTTTTTTAACGTACGTAGCTATTACCCTCGAAAACTAAAACTTTTGACATAGGAAAAGAGCCTTTAATCACATTTTTTACCATTTGCAATCATAAAATAGTCTAATTTCTTCATTTTTTCCACAGACATAGCTATTATCCTCGAAAACTAAAATTTTTGAAATAGGAAAAGAGCCTTTAATCACATTCTTTACCATTTGCAATCATAAAATAGTCTAATATCTTCATTTTTTCAACATACGTAGCTATTACCCTCGAAAACTAAAACTTTTGAAATAGGAAAAGAGCCTTTAATCACAATCTTTACCATGTGCAATCATAAAATAGTCTAATATCTCCATTTTTTCCACAGACATAGCTATTACCCTCGAAAACTAAAACTTTTGACATAGGAAAAGGGCCTTTAATCACATTCTTTACCATGTGCAATCATAAAATAGTCTAATATCTTCATTTTTTCAACATACGTAGCTATTACCCTCGAAAACTAAAACTTTTGAATAGGAAAAGAGCCTTTAATCACATTCTTTACCATTTGCAATCATAAAATAGTCTAATATCTTCATTTTTTCAACATTTGTAGCTATTACCCTCGAAAACTAAAACTTTTGAAATAGGAAAAGAGCCTTTAATCACATTCTTTACCATTTGCAATCATAAAATAGTCTAATATCTTCATTTTTTCAACATACGTAGCTATTACCCTCGAAAACTAAAACTTTTGAAATAGGAAAAGAGCCTTTAATCACATTCTTTACCATGTGCAATCATAAAATTGACTAATATCTTCATTTTTTCACAGACAAAGCTATTACCCTCGAAAACTAAAACTTTTGACATAGGAAAAGAGCCTTTAATCACATTCTTTACCATGTGCAATCATAAAGAGTCTAATATCTTCATTTTTTTTAGCGTACATAGCTATTACCCTCGAAAACTAAAACTTTTGACATAGGAAAAGAGCCTTTAATCACATTCTTTACCATTTGCAATCATAAAATAGTCTAATATCTTCATTTTTTCCACAGACATAGCTATTACCCTCGAAAACTAAAACTTTTGAAATAGGAAAAGAGCCTTTAATCACATTCTTTACCATTTGCAATCATAAAATAGTCTAATATCTTCATTTTTTCAACATACGTAGCTATTACCCTCGAAAACTAAAACTTTTGAAATAGGAAAAGAGCCTTTAATCACATTCTTTACCATTTGCAATCATAAAAGAGTCTAATATCTTCATTTTTTCAACATACGTAGCTATTACCCTCGAAAACTAAAACTTTTGAAATAGGAAAAGAGCCTTTAATCACATTCTTTACCATTTGCAATCATAAAATTGTCTAATATCTTCATTTTTTCAACATACGTAGCTATTACCCTCGAAAACTAAAACTTTTGACATAGGAAAAGAGCCTTTAATCACATTCTTTACCATGTGCAATCATAAAATAGTCTAATATCTTCATTTTTTCAACATACGTAGCTATTACCCTCGAAAACTAAAACTTTTGAAATAGGAAAAGAGCCTTTAATCACATTCTTTACCATGTGCAATCATAAAATAGTCTAATATCTTCATTTTTTCAACATACGTAGCTATTACCCTCGAAAACTAAAACTTTTGACATAGGAAAAGAGCCTTTAATCACATTCTTTACCATTTGCAATCATAAAATAGTCTAATATCTTCATTTTTTCAACATACGTAGCTATTACCCTCGAAAACTAAAACTTTTGAAATAGGAAAAGAGCCTTTAATCACATTCTTTACCATGTGCAATCATAAAATTGACTAATATCTTCATTTTTTCCACAGACAAAGCTATTACCCTCGAAAACTAAAACTTTTGACATAGGAAAAGAGCCTTTAATCACATTCTTTACCATGTGCAATCATAAAATAGTCTAATATCTTCATTTTTTTAACGTACGTAGCTATTACCCTCGAAAACTAAAACTTTTGACATAGGAAAAGAGCCTTTAATCACATTCTTTACCATTTGCCATCATAAAATAGTCTAATTTCTTCATTTTTTCCACAGACATAGCTATTACCCTCGAAAACTAAAACTTTTGCAATAAGAAAAGAGCCTTTAATCACATTCTTTACCATTTGCAATCATAAAATAGTCTAATATCTTCATTTTTTCAACATACGTAGCTATTACCCTCGAAAACTAAATATTTTGAAATAGGAAAAGAGCCTTTAATCACATTCTTTACCATTTGCAATCATAAAATAGTCTAATATCTTCATTTTTTCAACATACGTAGCTATTACCCTCGAAAACTAAAACTTTTGAAATAGGAAAAGAGCCTTTAATCACATTCTTTACCATTTGCAATCATAAACTTACTAATATCTTCATTTTTGCAACATACGTAGCTATTACCCTCGAAAACTAAAACTTTTGAAATAGGAAAAGAGCCTTTAATCACATTCTTTACCATTTGCAATCATAAAATAGTCTAATATCTTCATTTTTTCAACATACGTAGCTATTACCCTCGAAAACTAAAACTTTTGACATAGGAAAAGAGTCTTTAATCACATTCTTTACCATTTGCAATCATAAAATAGTCTAATATCTTCATTTTTTCAACATACGTAGCTATTACCCTCGAAAACTAAAACTTTTGAAATAGGAAAAGAGCCTTTAATCACATTCTTTACCATTTGCAATCATAAAATAGTCTAATATCTTCATTTTTTCCACAGACAAAGCTCTTACCCCGAAAACTAAAACTTTTGAAATAGGAAAAGAGCCTTTAATCACATTCTTTACCATCTGTAATCATGAAATAGTCTAATATCTTCATTTTTTCAACATACGTAGCTATTACCCTCGAAAACTAAAACTTTTGACATAGGAAAAGAGCCTTTAATCACATTCTTTACCATGTTCAATCATAAAATAGTCTAATATCTTTATTTTTTCAACATACGTAGCTATTACCCTCGAAAACTAAAACTTTTGAAATAGGAAAAGAGCCTTTAATCACATTCTTTACCATGTGCAATCATAAAATAGTCTAATATCTTCATTTTTTCAACATACGTAGCTATTACCCTCGAAAACTAAAACTTTTGACATAGGAAAAGAGCCTTTTTCACATTCTTTACCATGTGCAATCATAAAGTTGTCTAATATCTTCATTTTTTCCACGGACATAGCTATTACCCTCGAAAACTAAAACTTTTGACATAGGAAAAGAGCCTTTAATCACATTCTTTACCATATGCAATCATAACATAGTCTAATATCTTCATTTTTTCAACATACGTAGCTATTACCCTCGAAAACTAAAACTTTTGAAATAGGAAAAGAGCCTTTAATCACATTCTTTACCATTTGCAATCATAAAATAGTCTAATATCTTCATTTTTTCAACATACGTAGCTCTTACCCCCGAAAACTAAAACTTTTGACATAGGAAAAGAGCCTTTAATCACATTCTTTACCATTTGCAATCATAAAATAGTCTAATATCTTCATTTTTTCAACATACGTAGCTATTACCCTCGAAAACTAAAACTTTTGAAATAGGAAAAGAGCCTTTAATCACATTCTTTACCATGTGCAATCATAAAATTGACTAATATCTTCATTTTTTCCACAGACAAAGCTATTACCCTCGAAAACTAAAACTTTTGACATAGGAAAAGAGCCTTTAATCACATTCTTTACCATGTGCAATCATAAAATAGTCTAATATCTTCATTTTTTCAACGTACGTAGCTATTACCCTCGAAAACTAAAACTTTTGACATAGGAAAAGAGCCTTTAATCACATTCTTTACCATTTGCAATCATAAAATAGTCTAATTTCTTCATTTTTTCCACAGACATAGCTATTACCCTCGAAAACTAAAACTTTTGAAATAGGAAAAGAGCCTTTAATCACATTCTTTACCATTTGCAATCATAAAATAGTCTAATATCTTCATTTTTTCAACATACGTAGCTATTACCCTCGAAAACTAAAACTTTTGAAATAGGAAAAGAGCCTTTAATCACAATCTTTACCATGTGCAATCATAAAATAGTCTAATATCTTCATTTTTTCCACAGACATAGCTATTACCCTCGAAAACTAAAACTTTTGACATAGGAAAAGAGCCTTTAATAACATTCTTTACCATGTGCAATCATAAAATAGTCTAATATCTTCATTTTTTCAACAGACATAGCTATTACCCTCGAAAACTAAAACTTTTGAAATAGGAAAAGAGCATTTAATCACATTCTTTACCATTTGCAATCATAAAATAGTCTAATATCTTCATTTTTTCAACATTTGTAGCTATTACCCTCGAATACTAAAACTTTTGAAATAGGAAAAGAGCCTTTAATCACATTCTTTGCCATTTGCAATCATAAAATAGTCTAATATCTTCATTTTTTCAACATACGTAGCTATTACCCTCGAAAACTAAAACTTTTGAAATAGGAAAAGAGCCTTTAATCACATTCTTTACCATGTGCAATCATAAAATTGACTAATATCTTCATTTTTTCACAGACAAAGCTATTACCCTCGAAAACTAAAACTTTTGACATAGGAAAAGAGCCTTTAATCACATTCTTTACCATGTGCAATCATAACAGAGTCTAATATCTTCATTTTTTTTAGCGTACGTAGCTATTACCCTCGAAAACTAAAACTTTTGACATAGGAAAAGAGCCTTTAATCACATTCTTTACCATTTGCAATCATAAAATAGTCTAATTTCTTCATTTTTTCCACAGACATAGCTATTACCCCCAAAAACTAAAACTTTTGAAATAGGAAAAGAGCCTTTAATCACATTCTTTACCATTTGCAATCATAAAATAGTCTAATATCTTCATTTTTTCAACTTACGTAGCTATTACCCCCGAAAACTAAAACTTTTGAAATAGGAAAAGAGCATTTAATCACATTCTTTACCATTTGCAATCATAAAAGAGTCTAATATCTTAATTTTTTCAACATACGTAGCTATTACCCTCGAAAACTAAAACTTTTGAAATAGGAGAAGAGCCTTTAATCACATTCTTTACCATGTGCAATCATAAAATTGTCTAATATCTTCATTTTTTCCAACATAGCTATTACCCTCGAAAACTAAAACTTTTGACATAGGAAAAGAGCCTTTAATCACATTCTTTACCATGTGCAATCATAAAATAGTCTAATATCTTCATTTTTTCAACAAACGTAGCTATTACCCTCGAAAACTAAAACTTTTGAAATAGGAAAAGAGCCTTTAATCACATTCTTTACCATTTGCAATCATAAAATAGTCTAATATCTTCATTTTTTCAACATACGTAGCTATTACCCTCGAAAACTAAAACTTTTGACATAGGAAAAGAGCCTTTAATCACATTCTTTACCATTTGCAATCATAAAATAGTCTAATATCTTCATTTTTTCAACATACGTAGCTATTACCCTCGAAAACTAAAACTTTTGAAATAGGAAAAGAGCCTTTAATCACATTCTTTACCATGTGCAATCATAAAATTGACAAATATCTTCATTTTTTCCACAGACAAAGCTATTACCCTCGAAAACTAAAACTTTTGACATAGGAAAAGAGCCTTTAATCACATTCTTTACCATGTGCAATCATAAAATAGTCTAATATCTTCATTTTTTCAGCGTACGTAGCTATTACCCTCGAAAACTAAAACTTTTGAAATAGGAAAAGAGCCTTTAATCACATTCTTTACCATGTGCAATCATAAAATAGTCTAATATCTTCATTTTTTCAACATACGTAGCTATTACCCTCGAAAACTAAAACTTTTAAATAGGAAAAGAGCCTTTAATCACATTCTTTACCATGTGCAATCATAAAATTGACTAATATCTTCATTTTTTCACAGACAAAGCTATTACCCTCGAAAACTAAAACTTTTGACATAGGAAAAGAGCCTTTAATCACATTCTTTACCATGTGCAATCATAAAATAGTCTAATATCTTCATTTTTTTTAGCGTACGTAGCTATTACCCTCGAAAACTAAAACTTTTGACATAGGAAAAGAGCCTTTAATCACATTCTTTACCATTTGCAATCATAAAATAGTCTAATTTCTTCATTTTTTCCACAGACATAGCTATTACCCTCGAAAACTAAAACTTTTGAAATAGGAAAAGAGCCTTTAATCACATTCTTTACCATTTGCAATCATAAAATAGTCTAATATCTTCATTTTTTCAACATACGTAGCTATTACCCTCGAAAACTAAAACTTTTGAAATAGGAAAAGAGCCTTTAATCACATTCTTTACCATTTGCAATCATAAAAGAGTCTAATATCTTCATTTTTTCAACATACGTAGCTATTACCCTCGAAAACTAAAACTTTTGAAATAGGAAAAGAGCCTTTAATCACATTCTTTACCATGTGCAATCATAAAATTGTCTAATATCTTCATTTTTTCCACGGACATAGCTATTACCCTCGAAAACTAAAACTTTTGACATAGGAAAAGAGCCTTTAATCACATTCTTTACCATGTGCAATCATAAAATAGTCTAATATCTTCATTTTTTCAACATACGTAGCTATTACCCTCGAAAACTAAAACTTTTGAAATAGGAAAAGAGCCTTTAATCACATTCTTTACCATTTGCAATCATAAAATAGTCTAATATCTTCATTTTTTCAACATACGTAGCTCTTACCCCCGAAAACTAAAACTTTTGACATAGGAAAAGAGCCTTTAATCACATTCTTTACCATTTGCAATCATAAAATAGTCTAATATCTTCATTTTTTCAACATACGTAGCTATTACCCTCGAAAACTAAAACTTTTGAAATAGGAAAAGAGCCTTTAATCACATTCTTTACCATGTGCAATCATAAAATTGACAAATATCTTCATTTTTTCAACATACATAGCTATTACTCTCGAAAACTAAAACTTTTGACATAGGAAAAGAGCCTTTAATCACATTCTTTACCATGTGCAATCATAAAATAGTCTAATATCTTCATTTTTTTAGCGTACGTAGCTATTACCCTCGAAAACTAAAACTTTTGACATAGGAAAAGAGCCTTTAATCACATTCTTTACCATTTGCCATCATAAAATAGTCTAATTTCTTCATTTTTTCCACAGACATAGCTATTACCCTCGAAAACTAAAACTTTTGAAATAGGAAAAGAGCCTTTAATCACATTCTTTACCATTTGCAATCATAAAATAGTCTAATATCTTCATTTTTTCAACATACGTAGCTATTACCCTCGAAAACTAAAACTTTTGAAATAGGAAAAGAGCCTTTAATCACATTCTTTACCATTTGCAATCATAAAATAGTCTAATATCTTCATTTTTTCAACATACGTAGCTATTACCCTCGAAAACTAAAACTTTTGAAATAGGAAAAGAGCCTTTAATCACATTCTTTACCATTTGCAATCATAAAATAGTCTAATATCTTCATTTTTTCAACATACGTAGCTATTACCCTCGAAAACTAAAACTTTTGAAATAGGAAAAGAGCCTTTAATCACATTATTTACCATTTGCAATCATAAAATAGTCTAATATCTTCATTTTTTCCACAGACAAAGCTCTTACCCCCGAAAACTAAAACTTTTGAAATAGGAAAAGAGCCTTTAATAACATTCTTTACCATTTGTAATCATGAAATAGTCTAATATCTTAATTTTTTCAACATACGTAGCTATTACCCTCGAAAACTAAAACTTTTGACATAGGAAAAGAGCCTTTAATCACATTCTTTACCATGTGCAATCATAAAATAGTCTATTATCTTCATTTTTTCAACATACGTAGCTATTACCCTCGAAAACTAAAACTTTTGAAATAGGAAAAGAGCCTTTAATCAAATTCTTTACCATTTGCAATCATAAAATAGTCTAATATCTTAATTTTTTCAACATACGTAGCTATTACCCTCGAAAACTAAAACTTTTGAAATAGGAGAAGAGCCTTTAATCACATTCTTTACCATGTGCAATCATAAAATTGTCTAATATCTTCATTTTTTCCACGGACATAGCTATTACCCTCGAAAACTAAAACTTTTGACATAGGAAAAGAGCCTTTAATCACATTCTTTACCATGTGCAATCATAAAATAGTCTAATATCTTCATTTTTTGAACATACGTAGCTATTACCCTCGAAAACAAAAACTTTTGAAATAGGAAAAGAGCCTTTAATCACATTCTTTACCATTTGCAATCATAAAATAGTCTAATATCTTCAGTTTTTCAACATACGTAGCTCTTACCCTCGAAAACTAAAACTTTTGACATAGGAAAAGAGCCTTTAATCACATTCTTTACCATTTGCAATCATAAAATAGTCTAATTTCTTCATTTTTTCCACAGACATAGCTATTACCCTCGAAAACTAAAACTTTTGAAATAGGAAAAGAGCCTTTAATCACATTCTTTACCATTTGCAATCATAAAATAGTCTAATATCTTCATTTTTTCAACATACGTAGCTATTACCCTCGAAAACTAAAACTTTTGAAATAGGAAAAGAGCCTCTAATCACATTCTTTACCATGTGCAATCATAAAATAGTCTAATATCTTCATTTTTTCAACATACGTAGCTATTACCCTCGAAAACTAAAACTTTTGAAATAGGAAAAGAGCCTTTAATCACATTCTTTACCATATGCAATCATAAAATTGTCTAATATCTTCATTTTTTCCACAGACATAGCTATTACCCTCGAAAACTAAAACTTTTGACATAGGAAAAGAGCCTTTAATCACATTCTTTACCATTTGCAATCATAAAATAGTCTAATATCTTCATTTTTTCAACATGCGTAGCTATTACCCTCGAAAACTAAAACTTTTGAAATAGGAAAAGAGCCTTTAATCACATTCTTTACCATTTGCAATCATAAAATAGTCTAATATCTTCATTTTTTCAACATACGTAGCTCTTACCCTCGAAAACTAAAACTTTTGACATAGGAAAAGAGCCTTTAATCACATTCTTTACCATTTGCAATCATAAAATAGTCTAATATCTTCATTTTTTCAACATACGTAGCTATTACCCTCGAAAATTAAAACTTTTGACATAGGAAAAGAGCCTTTAATCACATTCTTTACCATGTGCAATCATAAAATAGTCTAATATCTTCATTTTTTCAACAGACTTAGCCGTTACCCTCGAAAACTAAACTTTTGACATAGGAAAAGAGCCTTTAATCACATTCTTTACCATGTGCAATCATAAAATAGTCTAATATCTTCATTTTTTCAACAGACATAGCTATTACCCTCGAAAACTAAAACTTTTGAAATAGGAAAAGAGCCTTTAATCACATTCTTTACCATTTGCAATCATAAAATAGTCTAATATCTTCATTTTTTCAACATTTGTAGCTATTACCCTCGAAAACTAAAACTTTTGAAATAGGAAAAGAGCCTTTAATCACATTTTTTACCATTTGCAATCATAAAATAGTCTAATATCTTCATTTTTTCAACATACGTAGCTATTACCCTCGAAAACTAAAACTTTTGAAATAGGAAAAGAGCCTTTAATCACATTCTTTACCATGTGCAATCATAAAATTGACTAATATCTTCATTTTTTCCACAGACAAAGCTATTACCCTCGAAAACTAAAACTTTTGAATAGGAAAAGAGCCTTTAATCACATTCTTTACCATGTGCAATCATAAAATAGTCTAATATCTTCATTTTTTTTTTAGCGTACGTAGCTATTACCCTCGAAAACTAAAACTTTTGACATAGGAAAAGAGCCTTTAATCACATTCTTTACCATTTGCAATCATAAAATAGTCTAATTTCTTCATTTTTTCCACAGACATAGCTATTACCCTCGAAAACTAAAACTTTTGAAATAGGAAAAGAGCCTTTAATCACATTCTTTACCATTTGCAATCATAAAATAGTCTAATATCTTCATTTTTTCAACATACGTAGCTATTACCCTCGAAAACTAAAACTTTTGAAATAGAAAAAGAGCCTTTAATCACATTCTTTACCATCTGCAATCATAAAATAGTCTAATATCTTAATTTTTTCAACATACGTAGCTATTACCCTCGAAAACTAAAACTTTTGAAATAGGAAAAGAGCCTTTAATCACATTCTTTACCATTTGCAATCATAAAATAGTCTAATATCTTCATTTTTTCAACATACGTAGCTATTACCCTCGAAAACTAAAACTTTTGACATAGGAAAAGAGCCTTTAATCACATTCTTTACCATTTGCAATCATAAAATAGTCTAATATCTTCATTTTTTCCACAGACATAGCTATTACCCTCGAAAACTAAAACTTTTGAAATAGGAAAAGAGCCTTTAATCACATTCTTTACCATGTGCAATCATAAAATTACTAATATCTTCATTTTTTCAACATACGTAGCTATTACCCTCGAAAACTAAAACTTTTGAAATAGGAAAAGAGCCTTTAATCACATTCTTTACCATTTGCAATCATAAAATAGTCTAATATCTTCATTTTTTCAACATACGTAGCTATTACCCTCGAAAACTAAAACTTTTGACATAGGAAAAGAGCCTTTAATCACATTCTTTACCATTTGCAATCATAAAATAGTCTAATATCTTCATTTTTTCAACATACGTAGCTATTACCCTCGAAAACTAAAACTTTTGAAATAGGAAAAGAGCCTTTAATCACATTCTTTACCATTTGCAATCATAAAATAGTCTAATATCTTCATTTTTTCCACAGACAAAGCTCTTACCCCGAAAACTAAAACTTTTGAAATAGGAAAGGAGCCTTTAATCACATTCTTTACCATTTGTAATCATGAAATAGTCTAATATCTTCATTTTTTCAACATACGTAGCTATTACCCTCGAAAACTAAAACTTTTGACATAGGAAAAGAGCCTTTAATCACATTCTTTACCATGTGCAATCATAAAATAGTCTAATATCTTCATTTTTTCAACATACGTAGCTATTACCCTCGAAAACTAAAACTTTTGAAATAGGAAAAGAGCATTTAATCACATTCTTTACCATGTGCAATCATAAAATAGTCTAATATCTTCATTTTTTCAACATACGTAGCTATTACCCTCGAAAACTAAAACTTTTGACATAGGAAAAGAGCCTTTTTCACATTCTTTACCATGTGCAATCATAAAATTGTCTAATATCTTCATTTTTTCCACGGACATAGCTATTACCCTCGAAAACTAAAACTTTTGACATAGGAAAAGAGCCTTTAATCACATTCTTTACCATATGCAATCATAAAATAGTCTAATATCTTCATTTTTTCAACATACGTAGCTATTACCCTCGAAAACTAAAACTTTTGAAATAGGAAAAGAGCCTTTAATCACATTCTTTACCATTTGCAATCATAAAATAGTCTAATATCTTCATTTTTTCAACATACGTAGCTCTTACCCCCGAAAACTAAAACTTTTGAAATAGGAAAAGAGCCTTTAATCATTCTTTACCATTTGCAATCATAAAATAGTCTAATATCTTCATTTTTTCAACATACGTAGCTATTACCCTCGAAAACTAAAACTTTTGACATAGGAAAAGAGCCTTTAATCACATTCTTTACCATGTGCAATCATAAAATAGTCTAATATCTTCATTTTTTCAACATACGTAGCTATTACCCTCGAAAACTAAAACTTTTGAAATAGGAAAAGAGCCTTTAATCAATTCTTTACCATGTGCAATCATAAAATAGTCTAATATCTTCATTTTTTCAACATACGTAGCTATTACCCTCGAAAACTAAAACTTTTGAAATAGGAAAAGAGCCTTTAATCACATTCTTTACCATTTGCAATCATAAAATAGTCTAATATCTTCATTTTTTCCACGGACATAGCTATTACCCTCGAAAACTAAAACTTTTGACATAGGAAAAGAGCCTTTAATCACATTCTTTACCATGTGCAATCATAAAATAGTCTAATATCTTCATTTTTTGAACATACGTAGCTATTACCCTCGAAAACAAAAACTTTTGAAATAGGAAAAGAGCCTTTAATCACATTCTTTACCATTTGCAATCATAAAATAGTCTAATATCTTCAGTTTTTCAACATACGTAGCTATTACCCTCGAAAACTAAAACTTTTGACATAGGAAAAGAGCCTTTAATCACATTCTTTACCATTTGCAATCATAAAATAGTCTAATTTCTTCATTTTTTCCACAGACATAGCTATTACCCTCGAAAACTAAAACTTTTGAAATAGGAAAAGAGCCTTTAATCACATTCTTTACCATTTGCAATCATAAAATAGTCTAATATCTTCATTTTTTCAACATACGTAGCTATTACCCTCGAAAACTAAAACTTTTGAAATAGGAAAAGAGCCTCTAATCACATTCTTTACCATGTGCAATCATAAAATAGTCTAATATCTTCATTTTTTCAACATACGTAGCTATTACCCTCGAAAACTAAAACTTTTGAAATAGGAAAAGAGCCTTTAATCACATTCTTTACCATATGCAATCATAAAATTGTCTAATATCTTCATTTTTTCCACAGACATAGCTATTACCCTCGAAAACTAAAACTTTTGACATAGTAAAAGAGCCTTTAATCACATTCTTTACCATGTGCAATCATAAAATAGTCTAATATCTTCATTTTTTCAACATGCGTAGCTATTACCCTCGAAAACTAAAACTTTTGAAATAGGAAAAGAGCCTTTAATCACATTCTTTACCATTTGCAATCATAAAATAGTCTAATATCTTCATTTTTTCAACATACGTAGCTCTTACCCCCGAAAACTAAAACTTTTGACATAGGAAAAGAGCCTTTAATCACATTCTTTACCATTTGCAATCATAAAATAGTCTAATATCTTCATTTTTTCAACATACGTAGCTATTACCCTCGAAAATTAAAACTTTTGACATAGGAAAAGAGCCTTTAATCACATTCTTTACCATGTGCAATCATAAAATAGTCTAATATCTTCATTTTTTCCACAGACATAGCTATTACCCTCGAAAACTAGAACTTTTGACATAGGAAAAGAGCCTTTAATCACATTCTTTACCATGTGCAATCATAAAATAGTCTAATATCTTCATTTTTTCAACAGACATAGCTATTACCCTCGAAAACTAAAACTTTTGAAATAGGAAAAGAGCCTTTAATCACATTCTTTACCATTTGCAATCATAAAATAGTCTAATATCTTCATTTTTTCAACATTTGTAGCTATTACCCTCGAATACTAAAACTTTTGAAATAGGAAAAGAGCCTTTAATCACATTTTTTACCATTTGCAATCATAAAATAGTCTAATATCTTCATTTTTTCAACATACGTAGCTATTACCCTCGAAAACTAAAACTTTTGAAATAGGAAAAGAGCCTTTAATCACATTCTTTACCATGTGCAATCATAAAATTGACTAATATCTTCATTTTTTCCACAGACAAAGCTATTACCCTCGAAAATTAAAACTTTTGACATAGGAAAAGAGCCTTTAATCACATTCTTTACCATGTGCAATCATAAAATAGTCTAATATCTTCATTTTTTTTTAGTGTACGTAGCTATTACCCTCGAAAACTAAAACTTTTGACATAAGAAAAGAGCCTTTAATCACATTCTTTACCATTTGCAATCATAAAATAGTCTAATTTCTTCATTTTTTCCACAGACATAGCTATTACCCTCGAAAACTAAAACTTTTGAAATAGGAAAAGAGCCTTTAATCACATTCTTTACCATTTGCAATCATAAAATAGTCTAATATCTTCATTTTTTCAACATACGTAGCTATTACCCTCGAAAACTAAAACTTTTGAAATAGAAAAAGAGCCTTTAATCACATTCTTTACCATCTGCAATCATAAAATAGTCTAATATCTTAATTTTTTCAACATACGTAGCTATTACCCTCGAAAACTAAAACTTTTGAAATAGGAAAAGAGCCTTTAATCACATTCTTTACCATTTGCAATCATAAAATAGTCTAATATCTTCATTTTTTCAACATACGTAGCTATTACCCTCGAAAACTAAAACTTTTGACATAGGAAAAGAGCCTTTAATCACATTCTTTACCATTTGCAATCATAAAATAGTCTAATATCTTCATTTTTTCCACAGACATAGCTATTACCCTCGAAAACTAAAACTTTTGAAATAGGAAAAGAGCCTTTAATCACATTCTTTACCATTTGCAATCATAAACTTACTAATATCTTCATTTTTTCAACATACGTAGCTATTACCCTCGAAAACTAAAACTTTTGAAATAGGAAAAGAGCCTTTAATCACATTCTTTACCATTTGCAATCATAAAATAGTCTAATATCTTCATTTTTTCAACATACGTAGCTATTACCCTCGAAAACTAAAACTTTTGACATAGGAAAAGAGTCTTTAATCACATTCTTTACCATTTGCAATCATAAAATAGTCTAATATCTTCATTTTTTCAACATACGTAGCTATTACCCTCGAAAACTAAAACTTTTGAAATAGGAAAAGAGCCTTTAATCACATTCTTTACCATTTGCAATCATAAAATAGTCTAATATCTTCATTTTTTCCACAGACAAAGCTCTTACCCCCGAAAACTAAAACTTTTGAAATAGGAAAGGAGCCTTTAATCACATTCTTTACCATTTGTAATCATGAAATAGTCTAATATCTTCATTTTTTCAACATACGTAGCTATTACCCTCGAAAACTAAAACTTTTGACATAGGAAAAGAGCCTTTAATCACATTCTTTACCATGTGCAATCATAAAATAGTCTAATATCTTCATTTTTTCAACATACGTAGCTATTACCCTCGAAAACTAAAACTTTTGAAATAGGAAAAGAGCATTTAATCACATTCTTTACCATGTGCAATCATAAAATAGTCTAATATCTTCATTTTTTCAACCTACGTAGCTATTACCCTCGAAAACTAAAATTTTGACATAGGAAAAGAGCCTTTTTCACATTCTTTACCATGTGCAATCATAAAATTGTCTAATATCTTCATTTTTTCCACGGACATAGCTATTACCCTCGAAAACTAAAACTTTTGACATAGGAAAAGAGCCTTTAATCACATTCTTTACCATATGCAATCATAAAATAGTCTAATATCTTCATTTTTTCAACATACGTAGCTATTACCCTCGAAAACTAAAACTTTTGAAATAGGAAAAGAGCCTTTAATCACATTCTTTACCATTTGCAATCATAAAATAGTCTAATATCTTCATTTTTTCAACATACGTAGTTCTTACCCCCGAAAACTAAAACTTTTGACATAGGAAAAGAGCCTTTAATCGCATTCTTTACCATTTGCAATCATAAAATAGTCTAATATCTTCATTTTTTCAACATACGTAGCTATTACCCTCGAAAACTAAAACTTTTGAAATAGGAAAAGAGCCTTTAATCACATTCTTTACCATGTGCAATCATAAAATTGACTAATATCTTCATTTTTTCCACAGACAAAGCTATTACCCTCGAAAACTAAAACTTTTGACATAGAAAAAGAGCCTTTAATCACATTCTTTACCATGTGCAATCATAAAATAGTCTAATATCTTCATTTTTTTAACGTACGTAGCTATTACCCTCGAAAACTAAAACTTTTGACATAGGAAAAGAGCCTTTAATCACATTCTTTACCATTTGCAATCATAAAATAGTCTAATTTCTTCATTTTTTCCACAGACATAGCTATTACCCTCGAAAACTAAAACTTTTGAAATAGGAAAAGAGCCTTTAATCACATTCTTTACCATTTGCAATCATAAAATAGTCTAATATCTTCATTTTTTCAACATACGTAGCTATTACCCTCGAAAACTAAAACTTTTGAAATAGGAAAAGAGCCTTTAATCACAATCTTTACCATGTGCAATCATAAAATAGTCTAATATCTTCATTTTTTCCACAGACATAGCTATTACCCTCGAAAACTAAAACTTTTGACATAGGAAAAGAGCCTTTAATCACATTCTTTACCATGTGCAATCATAAAATATTCTAATATCTTCATTTTTTCAACAGACATAGCTATTACCCTCGAAAACTAAAACTTTTGAAATAGGAAAAGAGCATTTAATCACATTCTTTACCATTTGCAATCATAAAATAGTCTAATATCTTCATTTTTTCAACATTTGTAGCTATTACCCTCGAATACTAAAACTTTTGAAATAGGAAAAGAGCCTTTAATCACATTCTTTACCATTTGCAATCATAAAATAGTCTAATATCTTCATTTTTTCAACATACGTAGCTATTACCCTCGAAAACTAAAACTTTTGAAATAGGAAAAGAGCCTTTAATCACATTCTTTACCATGTGCAATCATAAAATTGACTAATATCTTCATTTTTTCACAGACAAAGCTATTACCCTCGAAAACTAAAACTTTTGACATAGGAAAAGAGCCTTTAATCACATTCTTTACCATGTGCAATCATAAAATAGTCTAATATCTTCATTTTTTTTTAGCGTACGTAGCTATTACCCTCGAAAACTAAAACTTTTGACATAGGAAAAGAGCCTTTAATCACATTCTTTACCATTTGCAATCATAAAATAGTCTAATTTCTTCATTTTTTCCACAGACATAGCTATTACCCTCGAAAACTAAAACTTTTGAAATAGGAAAAGAGCCTTTAATCACATTCTTTACCATTTGCAATCATAAAATAGTCTAATATCTTCATTTTTTCAACATAGGGGAGAGGGGGGCGAAACCATACGGGGGCGAAACCGTCCGTTGGACCTCTCGTCTAAAGTCTTTGAACTAATTCATTCAGAAAATCGCTGCTAGATGCCATTCATGTATCACATATCAGGCGGAAGTTTTGAATATTTGATGTCAAAGACAACTGAGATAAGAGGTGAAGAAGTTTTTATATACTCTCTGGAAATTTTGACACCTATCGTCCTCGTCAAATATTTTCCAAGTTATTTTAGCTACAGGTTTGTAAGTTAGAAGGATCATAAGAGGTATGTTTCCGGTATTTTCCTCGTAATTTTCATCAAGAAATGTCTGGCGATTTCCAAAAAAAGTAAAATTTTAAAAATGGTGTCAATAAGGGGTGACTCCGGACAGTTTTTTGGGGGCGACTCCGGACACATTTCGAGGGGTCCGGTTTCGCCCCATGCTGATGGAAGTATCGAATAGTCTGGAATTGGAAGTCGCAAGGGCTAGGAAATTACCAAATATTTCAATTTTATTATAGACTAGGAATAGGAATTTATTAAATTCAACTTTCAAAAAACAAAAACAATATTATGACCCAACAGAGAGCAGAGCTCGTAAGGCTGGGACAGTACAAATGCATAGAAAAAACACAACATCTCGTCATAAAAAAACATAAAAGATAGGAGTTAACAGAGGAGGTCACCCCAGCGCGAGAATCCCACAACTAAAATCTATTATTCATCAATCCAGACACCCAGGCAAAGAACTATTTTTGAAGTATGTTTTCTCAAAGAAAGTCAGCTCACAAAACTTTGGGACATATCTCTCTCCGTCCTTGACATTTTAGATTTTGATTTTACAGATGTTTTGCACCTATATTCGAAAAGGGGGTGCCCCCCCCCCCGATCCAGAATTACTGAAGCGTGCTGTGAGACAAGTCTTTATGAGAATTCATCTTTCTTATCAGCCGCGGCAGAATTTTCTTTGAAGAAGTCTACCCTTGTGGATGCCGTGAAACCCAACAAGAGTATAATGCAAGATATCGAGAAGGGTAGCCCAAGTGCAAACAATGATAATGATAGTGATCAGGAGAGTTCCAAGTTCGTTTTTACTCCCAAACAAGAGAGAGAACTTGCTATATACCTCGAAAACTGCTCAATATTGAAACACGGACTAAATCCAAATGCAACGAGAAAGTTAGCCTACCAATGGGTAACAACTCTGAAGCTCAAATTCCCACCAAGTTGGGAGCTGAATGAAGGAGCAGGATTTGACTGGTTTAAAGTATCTATGAAGCGTAATGCCACTTTGCCCCTTAGAAAACCGGAAAATACAAGCCTGGCTTGTGCTGCCGGCTTCAATGCCGCTGTAATTGGTGCCTTCTTTTGTAATCTTCAGGGACTGTATAGCAAGTTCCAATTTCGTCCTGGTAGGATTTGGAACTACGACGAAACAGGAGTACCCACAGTTTTTCAGGCTCCAAAGGTTATTGCTAAAAAGGGGGCAAAACAGGTGGCACAGACCGTGTCGGCAGAAAGTGGGGAAAATACCACAATGCTGTGCTTTGTGTCTGCAACTGGTCAGACTATTCCATCAGTGTTTGTTTTTCCAAGAGTCAAGGCTCCTGAGAGAATGTATCAAGATGGACCACCAGGATGCATTGGCTTAGCCCATCGCAGTGGATGGATGACCTCGGAAAATTTCGTTTCATCATTGCAGCACTTCCAGAAAGAAGTTAAACCTAGCAAAGAGAATCCTGTTTTGCTCTTGTTCGACAATCATGAAAGTCATATTTCAATTGAAGTAATTTCCTTGTGCAAAGATAATGGCATTCATCTTCTGACCTTTCCTCTCCATTGCTCTCATCTCATCCAGCCCCTTGATGTTTCAATTTATGCACCATTCAAACATGCCATCAGGGAGTCATTTGACACTTGGTTGCAGATGAATCCAGGTCGGAGGATTTCAATACACGAAATAGCAAAGTTGTGCAAGCAGCCCAATCTAGAAAAGCTGAACCCTCATAACATCACAGCTGGTTTCGAAAAGGCAGGAATTTGGCCTTTGAATCCGAATGTCTTCACAGAAGCCAATTTCCTACCAGCTGAAGTGACAAGCCACCCTGACCAAGAAGAACAGAATCCACAGATTCTACTAAGGATGATCCTCACCCTGGTTCAGTTTATTCTTCTGCTTCTGTCTTGGTGGATCAACCAAAGGCGGCATCAAACCTGCCTATAGTTCCTGAAAGCATAAGACCATATCCAAAAGTAAGAATGCAAATGGTTCCCCGCAAAAAGAACAAGAAAGGGGAAACTAGTATTTTGACAGATACTTCAGAGAAGGAATCCCTTGAAGCAGAGGCTCAGGCAAAGCTTGACAAGAAAACTGAAAAATGGATTCCTAAACGTGAACCAGATGAGTCCTTGAAATCAGAGTCACTGCAAGAATTCCAAGCTTTTACCCATTGACGAGGAGGCTCAAGATAGCAGTTCAGACAAAGATATGCAGCTCATAGACGATTCGGATGATGAGTCTTTGCACATTGGAAATGTCAGTGAACTTCAGACTGACCAAGAATTTTCTCCAGGAAATTTGTGCTTGTGAGGCTTATGGCGAAAAAAAAAACTCTGATAAACATCAAATTTTTGAACATCAAAACATCAAAAACATCAAACATCAAATCTCAAACATCAAAGATTGCAACACTATCTTGGTGAGATTGAAGAAGTGAGTGGCAGATTAGCTAAAATAGACTACCTTCACAAATCAAGTGAAAAGTTCATCTTCCCAGAATTGCCCGATTGTGCTGAAACTCATTGTTTCGATGAAACTGATTTTGATGATATAATTATGAAGTTGCCTACTCCTTTTGCTGCAAGAGGGACAAGACAAGCAGGCAGTCAAAGGCCTTGTATTAGGGTGTGACTTGTCTCGCTATGCAATAAAATAATAATGTGAAATGCCTTTAAAGTTCTTTTGATATTCCAGTTAATGCTGCTACTTTTATATTATCTGAATGCACTGTATGAATCGTTAACTAATAGATGTCCGAAAATGCCCCTCAAGTGTCCGAAGTCGCCCCACGGTAGGGGCGACTTCGGACACTTTAAGACGTCATATGTTTTAGGGTCTCACTGAGAAACGACTTGATGGAAGTCATTGAAAAAAAATCTTAAGAAAGATGAATATTTAAGCTTTCTGTTCATGTAAAAACAAAGTTTGTATCTTTAGAAGAACATCTTATAGGGGTCAAAAACTCAAAAACGTACGGTTTCGCCCCCCTCTCCCGGGGAGAGGGGGGCGAAACCATACGGGGGCGAAACCGTCCGTTGGACCTCTCGTCCAAAGTCTTTGAACTAATTCATTCAGAAAATCGCTGCTAGATGCCATTCATGTATCACACATCAGGCGGAAGTTTTGAATATTTGATGTCAAAGACAACTGAGATAAGAGGTGAAGAAGTTTTTATATACTCTCTGGAAATTTTGACACCTATCGTCCTCGTCAAATATTTTCCAAGTTATTTTAGCTACAGGTTTGTAAGTTAGAAGGATCATAAGAGGTATGTTTCCGGTATTTTCCTCGTAATTTTCATCAAGAAATGTCTGGCGATTTCCAAAAAAAGTAAAATTTTAAAAATGGTGTCAATAAGGGGTGACTCCGGACAGTTTTTTGGGGGCGACTCCGGACACATTTCGAGGTGTCCGGTTTCGCCCCATGCTGATGGAAGTATCGAATAGTCTGGAATTGGAAGTCGCAAGGGCTAGGAAATTACCAAATATTTCAATTTTATTATAGACTAGGAATAGGAATTTATTAAATTCAACTTTCAAAAAACAAAAACAATATTATGACCCAACAGAGAGCAGAGCTCGTAAGGCTGGGACAGTACAAATGCATAGAAAAAACACAACATCTCGTCATAAAAAAGCATAAAAGATAGGAGTTAACAGAGGAGGTCACCCCAGCGCGAGAATCCCACAACTAAAATCTATTATTCATCAATCCAGACACCCAGGCAAAGAACTATTTTTGAAGTATGTTTTCTCAAAGAAAGTCAGCTCACAAAACTTTGGGACATATCTCTCTCCGTCCTTGACATTTTAGATTTTGATTTTACAGATGTTTTGCACCTATATTCGAAAAGGGGGTGCCCCCCCCCGATCCAGAAAAACTGAAGCGTGCTGTGAGACAAGTCTTTTTGAGAATTCATCTTTCTTATCAGCCGCGGCAGAATTTTCTTTGAAGAAGTCTACCCTTGTGGATGCCGTGAAACCCAACAAGAGTATAATGCAAGATATCGAGAAGGGTAGCCCAAGTGCAAACAATGATAATGATAGTGATCAGGAGAGTTCCAAGTTCGTTTTTACTCCCAAACAAGAGAGAGAACTTGCTATATACCTCGAAAACTGCTCAATATTGAAACACGGACTAAATCCAAATGCAACGAGAAAGTTAGCCTACCAATGGGTAACAACTCTGAAGCTCAAATTCCCACCAAGTTGGGAGCTGAATGAAGGAGCAGGATTTGACTGGTTTAAAGTATCTATGAAGCGTAATGCCACTTTGCCCCTTAGAAAACCGGAAAATACAAGCCTGGCTTGTGCTGCCGGCTTCAATGCCGCTGTAATTGGTGCCTTCTTTTGTAATCTTCAGGGACTGTATAGCAAGTTCCAATTTCGTCCTGGTAGGATTTGGAGCTACGACGAAACAGGAGTACCCACAGTTTTTCAGGCTCCAAAGGTTATTGCTAAAAAGGGGGCAAAACAGGTGGCACAGACCGTGTCGGCAGAAAGTGGGGAAAATACCACAATGCTGTGCTTTGTGTCTGCAACTGGTCAGACTATTCCATCAGTGTTTGTTTTTCCAAGAGTCAAGGCTCCTGAGAGAATGTATCAAGATGGACCACCAGGATGCATTGGCTTAGCCCATCGCAGTGGATGGATGACCTCGGAAAATTTCGTTTGTTCATTGCAGCACTTCCAGAAAGAAGTTAAACCTAGCAAAGAGAATCCTGTTTTGCTCTTGTTCGACAATCATGAAAGTCATATTTCAATTGAAGTAATTTCCTTGTGCAAAGATAATGGCATTCATCTTCTGACCTTTCCTCTCCATTGCTCTCATCTCATCCAGCCCCTTGATGTTTCAATTTATGCACCATTCAAACATGCCATCAGGGAGTCATTTGACACTTGGTTGCAGATGAATCCAGGTCGGAGGATTTCAATACACGAAATAGCAAAGTTGTGCAAGCAGCCCAATCTAGAAAAGCTGAACCCTCATAACATCACAGCTGGTTTCGAAAAGGCAGGAATTTGGCCTTTGAATCCGAATGTCTTCACAGAAGCCAATTTCCTAC
The DNA here is from genome assembly GCF_032884065.1 of Artemia franciscana. Taxonomy (NCBI): domain Eukaryota; kingdom Metazoa; phylum Arthropoda; class Branchiopoda; order Anostraca; family Artemiidae; genus Artemia; species Artemia franciscana. The sequence continues at coordinate 32,091 of NW_027063049.1, forward strand.
CAGCTGAAGTGACAAGCCACCCTGACCAAGAAGAACAGAATCCACAGATTCTACTAAGGATGATCCTCACCCTGGTTCAGTTTATTCTTCTGCTTCTGTCTAGGTGGATCAACCAAAGGCAGCATCAAACCTGCCTATAGTTCCTGAAAGCATAAGACCATATCCAAAAGTAAGAATGCAAATGGTTCCCCGCAAAAAAAACAAGAAAGGGGAAACTAGTATTTTGACAGATACTTCAGAGAAGGAATCCCTTGAAGCAGAGGCTCAGGCAAAGCTTGACAAGAAAACTGAAAAATGGATTCCTAAACGTGAACCAGATGAGTCCTTGAAATCAGAGTCACTGCAAGAATTCCAAGCTTTTACCCATTGACGAGGAGGCTCAAGATAGCAGTTCAGACAAAGATATGCAGCTCATAGACGATTCGGATGATGAGTCTTTGCACATTGGAAATGTCAGTGAACTTCAGACTGACCAAGAATTTTCTCCAGGAAATTTGTGCTTGTGAGGCTTATGGCGAAAAAAAAAACTCTGATAAACATCAAATTTCTGAACATCAAAACATCAAAAACATCAAACATCAAATCTCAAACATCAAAGATTGCAACACTATCTTGGTGAGATTGAAGAAGTGAGTGGCAGATTAGCTAAAATAGACTACCTTCACAAATCAAGTGAAAAGTTCATCTTCCCAGAATTGCCCGATTGTGCTGAAACTCATTGTTTCGATGAAACTGATTTTGATGATATAATTATGAAGTTGCCTACTCCTTTTGCTGCAAGAGGGACAAGACAAGCAGGCAGTCAAAGGCCTTGTATTAGGGTGTGACTTGTCTCGCTATGCAATAAAATAATAATATGAAATGCCTTTAAAGTTCTTTTGATATTCCAGTTAATGCTGCTACTTTTATATTATCTGAATGTACTGTATGAATCGTTAACTAATAGATGTCCGAAAATGCCCCTCAAGTGTCCGAAGTCGCCCCACGGTAGGGGCGACTTCGGACACTTTAAGACGTCATATGTTTTAGGGTCTCACTGAGAAACGACTTGATGGAAGTCATTGAAAAAAAAATCTTAAGAAAGATGAATATTTAAGCTTTCTGTTCATGTAAAAACAAAGTTTGTATCTTTAGAAGAACATCTTATAGGGGTCAAAAACTCAAAAACGTACGGTTTCGCCCCCCTCTCCCCTACGTAGCTATTACCCTCGAAAACTAAAACTTTTGAAATAGGAAAAGAGCCTTTAATCACATTCTTTACCATTTGCAATCATAAAATAGTCTAATATCTTCATTTTTTCCACAGACAAAGCTCTTACCCCCGAAAACTAAAACTTTTGAAATAGGAAAAGAGCCTTTAATCACATTCTTTACCATTTGTAATCATGAAATAGTCTAATATCTTCATTTTTTCAACATACGTAGCTATTACCCTCGAAAACTAAAACTTTTGACATAGGAAAAGAGCCTTTAATCACATTCTTTACCATGTGCAATCATAAAATAGTCTAATATCTTCATTTTTTCAACATACGTAGCTATTACCCTCGAAAACTAAAACTTTTGAAATAGGAAAAGAGCATTTAATCACATTCTTTACCATGTGCAATCATAAAATAGTCTAATATCTTCATTTTTTCAACATACGTAGCTATTACCCTCGAAAACTAAAACTTTTGACATAGGAAAAGAGCCTTTTTCACATTCTTTACCATGTGCAATCATAAAATTGTCTAATATCTTCATTTTTTCCACGGACATAGCTATTACCCTCGAAAACTAAAACGTTTGACATAGGAAAAGAGCCTTTAATCACATTCTTTACCATATGCAATCATAAAATAGTCTAATATCTTCATTTTTTCAACATACGTAGCTATTACCCTCGAAAACTAAAACTTTTGAAATAGGAAAAGAGCCTTTAATCACATTCTTTACCATTTGCAATCATAAAATAGTCTAATATCTTCATTTTTTTAACATACGTAGTTCTTACCCCCGAAAACTAAAACTTTTGACATAGGAAAAGAGCCTTTAATCGCATTCTTTACCATTTGCAATCATAAAATAGTCTAATATCTTCATTTTTTCAACATACGTAGCTATTACCCTCGAAAACTAAAACTTTTGAAATAGGAAAAGAGCCTTTAATCACATTCTTTACCATGTGCAATCATAAAATTGACTAATATCTTCATTTTTTCCACAGACAAAGCTATTACCCTCGAAAACTAAAACTTTTGACATAGAAAAGAGCCTTTAATCACATTCTTTACCATGTGCAATCATAAAATAGTCTAATATCTTCATTTTTTTAACGTACGTAGCTATTACCCTCGAAAACTAAAACTTTTGACATAGGAAAAGAGCCTTTAATCACATTCTTTACCATTTGCAATCATAAAATAGTCTAATTTCTTCATTTTTTCCACAGACATAGCTATTACCCTCGAAAACTAAAACTTTTGAAATAGGAAAAGAGCCTTTAATCACATTCTTTACCATTTGCAATCATAAAATAGTCTAATATCTTCATTTTTTCAACATACGTAGCTATTACCCTCGAAAACTAAAACTTTTGAAATAGGAAAAGAGCCTTTAATCACAATCTTTACCATGTGCAATCATAAAATAGTCTAATATCTTCATTTTTTCCACAGACATAGCTATTACCCTCGAAAACTAAAACTTTTGACATAGGAAAAGAGCCTTTAATCACATTCTTTACCATGTGCAATCATAAAATATTCTAATATCTTCATTTTTTCAACAGACATAGCTATTACCCTCGAAAACTAAAACTTTTGAAATAGGAAAAGAGCATTTAATCACATTCTTTACCATTTGCAATCATAAAATAGTCTAATATCTTCATTTTTTCAACATTTGTAGCTATTACCCTCGAATACTAAAACTTTTGAAATAGGAAAAGAGCCTTTAATCACATTCTTTACCATTTGCAATCATAAAATAGTCTAATATCTTCATTTTTTCAACATACGTAGCTATTACCCTCGAAAACTAAAACTTTTGAAATAGGAAAAGAGCCTTTAATCACATTCTTTACCATGTGCAATCATAAAATTGACTAATATCTTCATTTTTTCACAGACAAAGCTATTACCCTCGAAAACTAAAACTTTTGACATAGGAAAAGAGCCTTTAATCACATTCTTTACCATGTGCAATCATAAAATAGTCTAATATCTTCATTTTTTTTTAGCGTACGTAGCTATTACCCTCGAAAACTAAAACTTTTGACATAGGAAAAGAGCCTTTAATCACATTCTTTACCATTTGCAATCATAAAATAGTCTAATTTCTTCATTTTTTCCACAGACATAGCTATTACCCTCGAAAACTAAAACTTTTGAAATAGGAAAAGAGCCTTTAATCACATTCTTTACCATTTGCAATCATAAAATAGTCTAATATCTTCATTTTTTCAACATAGGGGAGAGGGGGGCGAAACCATACGGGGGCGAAACCGTCCGTTGGACCTCTCGTCTAAAGTCTTTGAACTAATTCATTCAGAAAATCGCTGCTAGATGCCATTCATGTATCACATATCAGGCGGAAGTTTTGAATATTTGATGTCAAAGACAACTGAGATAAGAGGTGAAGAAGTTTTTATATACTCTCTGGAAATTTTGACACCTATCGTCCTCGTCAAATATTTTCCAAGTTATTTTAGCTACAGGTTTGTAAGTTAGAAGGATCATAAGAGGTATGTTTCCGGTATTTTCCTCGTAATTTTCATCAAGAAATGTCTGGCGATTTCCAAAAAAAGTAAAATTTTAAAAATGGTGTCAATAAGGAGTGACTCCGGACAGTTTTTTGGGGGCGACTCCGGACACATTTCGAGGTGTCCGGTTTCGCCCCATGCTGATGGAAGTATCGAATAGTCTGGAATTGGAAGTCGCAAGGGCTAGGAAATTACCAAATATTTCAATTTTATTATAGACTAGGAATAGGAATTTATTAAATTCAACTTTCAAAAAACAAAAACAATATTATGACCCAACAGAGAGCAGAGCTCGTAAGGCTGGGACAGTACAAATGCATAGAAAAAACACAACATCTCGTCATAAAAAAACATAAAAGATAGGAGTTAACAGAGGAGGTCACCCCAGCGCGAGAATCCCACAACTAAAATCTATTATTCATCAATCCAGACACCCAGGCAAAGAACTATTTTTGAAGTATGTTTTCTCAAAGAAAGTCAGCTCACAAAACTTTGGGACATATCTCTCTCCGTCCTTGACATTTTAGATTTTGATTTTACAGATGTTTTGCACCTATATTCGAAAAGGGGGTGCCCCCCCCCCGATCCAGAATTACTGAAGCGTGCTGTGAGACAAGTCTTTATGAGAATTCATCTTTCTTATCAGCCGCGGCAGAATTTTCTTTGAAGAAGTCTACCCTTGTGGATGCCGTGAAACCCAACAAGAGTATAATGCAAGATATCGAGAAGGGTAGCCCAAGTGCAAACAATGATAATGATAGTGATCAGGAGAGTTCCAAGTTCGTTTTTACTCCCAAACAAGAGAGAGAACTTGCTATATACCTCGAAAACTGCTCAATATTGAAACACGGACTAAATCCAAATGCAACGAGAAAGTTAGCCTACCAATGGGTAACAACTCTGAAGCTCAAATTCCCACCAAGTTGGGAGCTGAATGAAGGAGCAGGATTTGACTGGTTTAAAGTATCTATGAAGCGTAATGCCACTTTGCCCCTTAGAAAACCGGAAAATACAAGCCTGGCTTGTGCTGCCGGCTTCAATGCCGCTGTAATTGGTGCCTTCTTTTGTAATCTTCAGGGACTGTATAGCAAGTTCCAATTTCGTCCTGGTAGGATTTGGAACTACGACGAAACAGGAGTACCCACAGTTTTTCAGGCTCCAAAGCTTATTGCTAAAAAGGGGGCAAAACAGGTGGCACAGACCGTGTCGGCAGAAAGTGGGGAAAATACCACAATGCTGTGCTTTGTGTCTGCAACTGGTCTTACTATTCCATCATTGTTTGTTTTTCCAAGAGTCAAGGCTCCTGAGAGAATGTATCAAGATGGACCACCAGGATGCATTGGCTTAGCCCATCGCAGTGGATGGATGACCTCGGAAAATTTCGTTTGTTCATTGCAGCACTTCCAGAAAGAAGTTAAACCTAGCAAAGAGAATCCTGTTTTGCTCTTGTTCGACAATCATGAAAGTCATATTTCAATTGAAGTAATTTCCTTGTGCAAAGATAATGGCATTCATCTTCTGACCTTTCCTCTCCATTGCTCTCATCTCATCCAGCCCCTTGATGTTTCAATTTATGCACCATTCAAACATGCCATCAGGGAGTCATTTGACACTTGGTTGCAGATGAATCCAGGTCGGAGGATTTCAATACACGAAATAGCAAAGTTGTGCAAGCAGCCCAATCTAGAAAAGCTGAACCCTCATAACATCACAGCTGGTTTCGAAAAGGCAGGAATTTGGCCTTTGAATCCGAATGTCTTCACAGAAGCCAATTTCCTACCAGCTGAAGTGACAAGCCACCCTGACCAAGAAGAACAGAAGCCACAGATTCTACTAAGGATGATCCTCACCCTGGTTCAGTTTATTCTTCTGCTTCTGTCTAGGTGGATCAACCAAAGGCAGCATCAAACCTGCCTATAGTTCCTGAAAGCATAAGACCATATCCAAAAGTAAGAATGCAAATGGTTCCCCGCAAAAAAAACAAGAAAGGGGAAACTAGTATTTTGACAGATACTTCAGAGAAGGAATCCCTTGAAGCAGAGGCTCAGGCAAAGCTTGACAAGAAAACTGAAAAATGGATTCCTAAACGTGAACCAGATGAGTCCTTGAAATCAGAGTCACTGCAAGAATTCCAAGCTTTTACCCATTGACGAGGAGGCTCAAGATAGCAGTTCAGACAAAGATATGCAGCTCATAGACGATTCGGATGATGAGTCTTTGCACATTGGAAATGTCAGTGAACTTCAGACTGACCAAAAATTTTCTCCAGGAAATTTGTGCTTGTGAGGCTTATGGCGAAAAAAAAAAACTCTGATAAACATCAAATTTTTGAACATCAAAACATCAAAAACATCAAACATCAAATCTCAAACATCAAAGATTGCAACACTATCTTGGTGAGATTGAAGAAGTGAGTGGCAGATTAGCTAAAATAGACTACCTTCACAAATCAAGTGAAAAGTTCATCTTCCCAGAATTGCCCGATTGTGCTGAAACTCATTGTTTCGATGAAACTGATTTTGATGATATAATTATGAAGTTGCCTACTCCTTTTGCTGCAAGAGGGACAAGACAAGCAGGCAGTCAAAGGCCTTGTATTAGGGTGTGACTTGTCTCGCTATGCAATAAAATAATAATATGAAATGCCTTTAAAGTTCTTTTGATATTCCAGTTAATGCTGCTACTTTTATATTATCTGAATGTACTGTATGAATCGTTAACTAATAGATGTCCGAAAATGCCCCTCAAGTGTCCGAAGTCGCCCCACGGTAGGGGCGACTTCGGACACTTTAAGACGTCATATGTTTTAGGGTCTCACTGAGAAACGACTTGATGGAAGTCATTGAAAAAAAAATCTTAAGAAAGATGAATATTTAAGCTTTCTGTTCATGTAAAAACAAAGTTTGTATCTTTAGAAGAACATCTTATAGGGGTCAAAAACTCAAAAACGTAAGGTTTCGCCCCCCTCTCCCCTACGTAGCTATTACCCTCGAAAACTAAAACTTTTGAAATAGGAAAAGAGCCTTTAATCACATTCTTTACCATTTGCAATCATAAAATAGTCTAATATCTTAATTTTTTCAACATACGTAGCTATTACCCTCGAAAACTAAAACTTTTGAAATAGAAGAAGAGCCTTTAATCACATTCTTTACCATGTGCAATCATAAAATTGTCTAATATCTTCATTTTTTCCACGGACATAGCTATTACCCTCGAAAACTAAAACTTTTGACATAGGAAAAGAGCCTTTAATCACATTCTTTACCATGTGCAATCATAAAATAGTCTAATATCTTCATTTTTTCAACATACGTAGCTATTACCCTCGAAAACAAAAACTTTTGAAATAGGAAAAGAGCCTTTAATCACATTCTTTACCATTTGCAATCATAAAATAGTCTAATATCTTCAGTTTTTCAACATACGTAGCTCTTACCCCCGAAAACTAAAACTTTTGACATAGGAAAAGAGCCTTTAATCACATTCTTTACCATTTGCAATCATAAAATAGTCTAATATCTTCATTTTTTCACTATACGTAGCTAATACCCTCAAAAACTAAAACTTTTGAAATAGGAAAAGAGCCTTTAATCACATTCTTTACCATGTGCAATCATAAAATTGACTAATATCTTCATTTTTTCCACAGACAAAGCTATTACCCTCGAAAACTAAAACTTTTGACATAGGAAAAGAGCCTTTAATCACATTCCTTACCATGTGCAATCATAAAATAGTCTAATATCTTCATTTTTTTAACGTACGTAGCTATTACCCTCGAAAACTAAAACTTTTGACATAGGAAAAGAGCCTTTAATCACATTCTTTACCATTTGCCATCATAAAATAATCTAATTTCTTAATTTTTTCCACAGACATAGCTATTACCCTCGAAAAATAAAACTTTTGAAATAGGAAAAGAGCCTTTAATCACATTCTTTACCATTTGCAATCATAAAATAGTCTAATATCTTCATTTTTTCAACATACGTAGCTATTACCCTCGAAAACTAAAACTTTTGAAATAGGAAAAGAGCCTTTAATCACATTCTTTACCATTTGCAATCATAAAATAGTCTAATATCTTCATTTTTTCAACATACGTAGCTATTACCCTCAAAAACTAAAACTTTTGAAATAGGAAAAGAGCCTTTAATCACATTCTTTACCATTTGCAATCATAAAATAGTCTAATATCTTCATTTTTTCAACATACGTAGCTATTACCCTCGAAAACTAAAACTTTTGAAATAGGAAAAGAGCCTTTAATCACATTCTTTACCATTTGCAATCATAAAATAGTCTAATATCTTCATTTTTTCCACAGACAAAGCTCTTACCCCCGAAAACTAAAACTTTTGAAATAGGAAAAGAGCCTTTAATCACATTCTTTACCATTTGTAATCGTGAAATAGTCTAATATCTTCATTTTTTCAACATACGTAGCTATTACCCCTCGAAAACTAAAACTTTTGACATAGGAAAAGAGCCCTTAATCACATTCTTTACCATGTGCAATCATAAAATAGTCTAATATCTTCATTTTTTCAACATACGTAGCTATTACCCTCGAAAACTAAAACTTTTGAAATAGGAAAAGAGCCTTAATCACATTCTTTACCATTTGCAATCATAAAATAGTCTAATATCTTAATTTTTTCAACATACGTAGCTATTACCCTCGAAAACTAAAACTTTTGAAATAGGAGAAGAGCCTTTAATCACATTCTTTACCATGTGCAATCATAAAATTGTCTAATATCTTCATTTTTTCCACGGACATAGCTATTACCCTCGAAAACTAAAACTTTTGACATAGGAAAAGAGCCTTTAATCACATTCTTTACCATGTGCAATCATAAAATAGTCTAATATCTTCATTTTTTCAACATACTAGCTATTACCCTCGAAAACAAAAACTTTTGAAATAGGAAAAGAGCCTTTAATCACATTCTTTACCATTTGCAACCATAAAATAGTCTAATATCTTCAGTTTTTCAACATACGTAGCTCTTACCCCCGAAAACTAAAACTTTTGACATAGGAAAAGAGCCTTTAATCACATTCTTTACCATTTGCAATCATAAAATAGTCTAATATCTTCATTTTTTCAACATACGTAGCTATTACCCTCGAAAACTAAAACTTTTGAAATAGGAAAAGAGCCTTTAATCACATTCTTTACCATGTGCAATCATAAAATTGACTAATATCTTCATTTTTTCCACAGACAAAGCTATTACCCTCGAAAACTAAAACTTTTGACATAGGAAAAGAGCCTTTAATCACATTCCTTACCATGTGCAATCATAAAATAGTCTAATATCTTCATTTTTTTAACGTACGTAGCTATTACCCTCGAAAACTAAAACTTTTGACATAGGAAAAGAGCCTTTAATCACATTCTTTACCATTTGCCATCATAAAATAGTCTAATTTCTTCATTTTTTCCACAGACATAGCTATTACCCTCGAAAACTAAAACTTTTGAAATAGGAAAAGAGCCTTTAATCACATTCTTTACCATTTGCAATCATAAAATAGTCTAATATCTTCATTTTTTCAACATACGTAGCTATTACCCTCGAAAACTAAAACTTTTGAAATAGGAAAAGAGCCTTTAATCACATTCTTTACCATTTGCAATCATAAAATAGTCTAATATCTTCATTTTTTCAACATACGTAGCTATTACCCTTGAAAACTAAAACTTTTGAAATAGGAAAAGAGCCTTTAATCACATTCTTTACCATTTGCAATCATAAAATAGTCTAATATCTTCATTTTTTCAACATACGTAGCTATTACCCTCGAAAACTAAAACTTTTGAAATAGGAAAAGAGCCTTTAATCACATTCTTTACCATTTGCAATCATAAAATAGTCTAATATCTTCATTTTTTCCACAGACAAAGCTCTTACCCCCGAAAACTAAAACTTTTGAAATAGGAAAAGAGCCTTTAATCACATTCTTTACCATTTGTAATCGTGAAATAGTCTAATATCTTCATTTTTTCAACATACGTAGCTATTACCCCTCGAAAACTAAAACTTTTGACATAGGAAAAGAGCCCTTAATCACATTCTTTACCATGTGCAATCATAAAATAGTCTAATATCTTCATTTTTTCAACATACGTAGCTATTACCCTCGAAAACTAAAACTTTTGAAATAGGAAAAGAGCCTTAATCACATTCTTTACCATTTTAATCATAAAATAGTCTAATATCATAATTTTTTCAACATACGTAGCTATTACCCTCGAAAACTAAAACTTTTGAAATAGGAGAAGAGCCTTTAATCACATTCTTTACCATGTGCAATCATAAAATTGTCTAATATCTTCATTTTTTCCACGGACATAGCTATTACCCTCGAAAACTAAAACTTTTGACATAGGAAAAGAGCCTTTAATCACATTCTTTACCATGTGCAATCATAAAATAGTCTAATATCTTCATTTTTTCAACATACTAGCTATTACCCTCGAAAACAAAAACTTTTGAAATAGGAAAAGAGCCTTTAATCACATTCTTTACCATTTGCAACCATAAAATAGTCTAATATCTTCAGTTTTTCAACATACGTAGCTCTTACCCCCGAAAACTAAAACTTTTGACATAGGAAAAGAGCCTTTAATCACATTCTTTACCATTTGCAATCATAAAATAGTCTAATATCTTCATTTTTTCAACATACGTAGCTATTACCCTCGAAAACTAAAACTTTTGAAATAGGAAAAGAGCCTTTAATCACATTCTTTACCATGTGCAATCATAAAATTGACTAATATCTTCATTTTTTCCACAGACAAAGCTATTACCCTCGAAAACTAAAACTTTTGACATAGGAAAAGAGCCTTTAATCACATTCTTTACCATGTGCAATCATAAAATAGTCTAATATCTTCATTTTTTAACGTACGTAGCTATTACCCTCGAAAACTAAAACTTTTGACATAGGAAAAGAGCCTTTAATCACATTCTTTACCATTTGCAATCATAAAATAGTCTAATTTCTTCATTTTTTCCACAGACATAGCTATTACCCTCGAAAACTAAAACTTTTGAAATAGGAAAAGAGCCTTTAATCACATTCTTTACCATTTGCAATCATAAAATAGTCTAATATCTTCATTTTTTCAACATACGTAGCTATTACCCTCGAAAACTAAAACTTTTGACATAGGAAAAGAGCCCTTAATCACATTCTTTACCATGTGCAATCATAAAATAGTCTAATATCTTCATTTTTTCAACATACGTAGCTATTACCCTCGAAAACTAAAACTTTTGAAATAGGAAAAGAGCCTTTAATCACATTCTTTACCATTTGCAATCATAAAATAGTCTAATATCTTAATTTTTTCAACATACGTAGCTATTACCCTCGAAAACTAAAACTTTTGAAATAGGAGAAGAGCCTTTAATCACATTCTTTACCATGTGCAATCATAAAATTGTCTAATATCTTCATTTTTTCCACGGACATAGCTATTACCCTCAAAAACTAAAACTTTTGACATAGGAAAAGAGCCTTTAATCATATTCTTTACCATGTGCAATCATAAAATAGTCTAATATCTTCATTTTTTCAACATACGTAGCTATTACCCTCGAAAACTAAAACTTTTGAAATAGGAAAAGAGCCTTTAATCACATTCTTTACCATGTGCAATCATAAAATTGACTAATATCTTCATTTTTTCCACAGACAAAGCTATTACCCTCGAAAACTAAAACTTTTGACATAGGAAAAGAGCCTTTAATCACATTCTTTACCATGTGCAATCATAAAATAGTCTAATATCTTCATTTTTTCCACATACGTAGCTATTACCCTCGAAAACAAAAACTTTTGAAATAGGAAAAGAGCCTTTAATCACATTCTTTACCATTTGCAATCATAAAATAGTCTAATATCTCCAGTTTTTCAACATACGTAGCTCTTACCCCCGAAAACTAAAACTTTTGACATAGGAAAAGAGCCTTTAATCAAATTTTTTACCATTTGCAATCATAAAATAGTCTAATATCTTCATTTTTTCAACATACGTAGCTATTACCCTCGAAAACTAAAACTTTTGAAATAGGAAAAGAGCCTTTAATCACATTCTTTACCATGTGCAATCATAAAATTGACTAATATCTTCATTTTTTCCACAGACAAAGCTATTACCCTCGAAAACTAAAACTTTTTACATAGGAAAAGAGCCTTTAATCACATTCCTTACCATGTGCAATCATAAAATAGTCTAATATCTTCATTTTTTTAACGTACGTAGCTATTACCCTCGAAAACTAAAACTTTTGACATAGGAAAAGAGCCTTTAATCACATTCTTTACCATTTGCCATCATAAAATAGTCTAATTTCTTCATTTTTTCCACAGACATAGCTATTACCCTCGAAAACTAAAACTTTTGAAATAGGAAAAGAGCCTTTAATCACATTCTTTACCATTTGCAATCATAAAATAGTCTAATATCTTCATTTTTTCAACATACGTAGCTATTACCCTCGAAAACTAAAACTTTTGAAATAGGAAAAGAGCCTTTAATCATATTCTTTACCATTTGCAATCATAAAATAGTCTAATATCTTCATTTTTTCAACATACGTAGCTATTACCCTCAAAAACTAAAACTTTTGAAATAGGAAAAGAGCCTTTAATCACATTCTTTACCATTTGCAATCATAAAATAGTCTAATATCTTCATTTTTTCCACAGACAAAGCTCTTACCCCCGAAAACTAAAACTTTTGAAATAGGAAAAGAGCCATTAATCACATTCTTTACCATTTGTAATCATGAAATAGTCTAATATCTTCATTTTTTCAACATACGTAGCTATTACCCTCGAAAACTAAAACTTTTGACATAGGAAAAGAGCCCTTAATCACATTCTTTACCATGTGCAATCATAAAATAGTCTAATATCTTCATTTTTTTCAACATACGTAGCTATTACCCTCGAAAACTAAAACTTTTGAAATAGGAAAAGAGCCTTTAATCACATTCTTTACCATTTGCAATCATAAAATAGTCTAATATCTTAATTTTTTCAACATACGTAGCTATTACCCTCGAAAACTAAAACTTTTGAAATAGGAGAAGAGCCTTTAATCACATTCTTTACCATGTGCAATCATAAAATTGTCTAATATCTTCATTTTTTCCACGGACATAGCTATTACCCTCGAAAACTAAAACTTTTGACATAGGAAAAGAGCCTTTAATCACATTCTTTACCATGTGCAATCATAAAATAGTCTAATATCTTCATTTTTTCAACATACGTAGCTATTACCCTCGAAAACAAAAACTTTTGAAATAGGAAAAGAGCCTTTAATCACATTCTTTACCATTTGCAATCATAAAATAGTCTAATATCTTCAGTTTTTCAACATACGTAGCTCTTACCCCCGAAAACTAAAACTTTTGACATAGGAAAAGAGCTTTTAATCACATTCTTTACCATTTGCAATCATAAAATAGTCTAATATCTTCATTTTTTCAACATACGTAGCTATTACCCTCGAAAACTAAAACTTTTGAAATAGGAAAAGAGCCTTTAATCACATTCTTTACCATGTGCAATCATAAAATTGACTAATATCTTCATTTTTTCCACAGACAAAGCTATTACCCTCGAAAACTAAAACTTTTGACATAGGAAAAGAGCCTTTAAATCACATTCTTTACCATGTGCTATCATAAAATAGTCTAATATCTTCATTTTTTTAACGTACGTAGCTATTACCCTCGAAAACTAAAACTTTTGACATAGGAAAAGAGCCTTTAATCACATTCTTTACCATTTGCAATCATAAAATAGTCTAATTTCTTCATTTTTTCCACAGACATAGCTATTACCCTCGAAAACTAAAACTTTTGAAATAGGAAAAGAGCCTTTAATCAAATTCTTTACCATTTGCAATCATAAAATAGTCTAATATCTTCATTTTTTCAACATACGTAGCTATTACCCTCGAAAACTAAAACTTTTGAAATAGGAAAAGAGCCTTTAATCACATTCTTTACCATTTGCAATCATAAAATAGTCTAATATCTTCATTTTTTCAACATACGTAGCTATTACCCTCGAAAACTAAAACTTTTGAAATAGGAAAAGAGCCTTTAATCACATTCTTTACCATTTGCAATCATAAAATAGTCTAATATCTTCATTTTTTCAACATATGTAGCTATTACCCTCGAAAACTAAAACTTTTGAAATAGGAAAAGAGCCTTTAATCACATTCTTTACCATTTGCAATCATAAAATAGTCTAATATCTTCATTTTTTCCACAGACAAAGCTCTTACCCCCCGAAAACTAAAACTTTTGAAATAGGAAAAGAGCCATTAATCACATTCTTTACCATTTGTAATCATGAAATAGTCTAATATCTTCATTTTTTCAACATACGTAGCTATTACCCTCGAAAACTAAAACTTTTGACATAGGAAAAGAGCCCTTAATCACATTCTTTACCATTTGCAATCATAAAATAGTCTAATATCTTCATTTTTTCCACAGACAAAGCTCTTACCCCCGAAAACTAAAACTTTTGAAATAGGAAAAGAGCCTTTAATCACATTCTTTACCATTTGTAATCATGAAATAGTCTAATATCTTCATTTTTTCAACATACGTAGCTATTACCCTCAAAAACTAAAACTTTTGACATAGGAAAAGAGCCTTTAATCACATTCTTTACCATGTGCAATCATAAAATAGTCTAATATCTTCATTTTTTCAACATACGTAGCTATTACCCTCGAAAACTAAAACTTTTGAAATAGGAAAAGAGCCTTTAATCACATTATTTACCATGTGCAATCATAAAATAGTCTAATATCTTCATTTTTTCAACATACGTAGCTATTACCCCCGAAAACTAAAACTTTTGACATAGGAAAAGAGCCTTTAATCACATTCTTTACCATGTGCAATCATAAAATTGTCTAATATCTTCATTTTTTCCACGGACATAGCTATTACCCTCGAAAACTAAAACTTCTGACATAGGAAAAGAGCCTTTAATCACATTCTTTACCATGTGCAATCATAAAATAGTCTAATATCTTCATTTTTTCAACATACGTAGCTATTACCCTCGAAAACTAAAACTTTTTAAATAGGAAAAGAGCCTTTAATCACATTCTTTACCATTTGCAATCATAAAATAGTCTAATATCTTCATTTTTTCAGCATACTTAGCTATTACCCTCGAAAACTAAAACTTTTTAAATAGGAAAAGAGCCTTTAATCACATTCTTTACCATTTGCAATCATAAAATAGTCTAATATCTTCATTTTTTCAACATACGTAGCTATTACCCTCTAAAACTAAAACTTTTGAAATAGGAAAAGAGCCTTTAATCACATTCTTTACCATGTGCAATCATAAAATTGACTAATATCTTCATTTTTTCCACAGACAAAGCTATTACCCTCGAAAACTAAAACTTTTGACATAGGAAAAGAGCCTTTAATCACATCCTTTACCATGTGCAATCATAAAATAGTCTAATATCCTCATTTTTTTAACGTACGTAGCTATTACCCTCGAAAACTAAAACTTTTGACATAGGAAAAGAGCCTTTAATCACATTCTTTACCATTTGCAATCATAAAATAGTCTAATTTCTTCATTTTTTCCACAGACATAGCTATTACCCTCGAAAACTAAAACTTTTGAAATAGGAAAAGAGCCTTTAATCACATTCTTTACCATTTGCAATCATAAAATAGTCTAATATCTTCATTTTTTCAACATACGTAGCTATTACCCTCGAAAACTAAAACTTTTGACATAGGAAAAGAGCCTTTAATCACATTCTTTACCATGTGCAATCATAAAATAGTCTAATATCCTCATTTTTTCAACATACGTAGCTATTACCCTCGAAAACTAAAACTTTGGAAATAGGAAAAGAGCCATTAATCACATTCTTTACCATTTGCTATCATAAAATAGTCTAATATCTTCATTTTTTCCACAGACAAAGCTATTACCCTCGAAAACTAAAACTTTTGAAATAGAAAAGAGGCTTTAAGCACATTCTTTAACATGTGCAATCATAAAATAGTCTAATATCTTCATTTTTCTAAAATTTTTCTTCATTTTCTCATTTAATGACATTCTTTACCATTTGCAATCATAAAATAGTCTAATATCTTCATTTTTTCAGCATACGTAGCTATTACCCTCGAAAACTAAAACTTTTGAAATAGGAAATGAGCCTTTAATCACATTCTTTACCATTTGCAATCATAAAATAGACTAATATCTTCATTTTTTCAACATACGTAGCTATTACCCTCGAAAACTAAAACTTTTGACATAGGAAAAGAGCCTTTAATCACATTCTTTACCATTTGCAATCATAAAATAGTCTAATATCTTCATTTTTTCAACATACGTAGCTATTACCCTCGAAAACTAAAACTTTTGACATAGGAAAAGAGCCTTTAATCACATTCTTTAACATTTGCAATCATAAAATAGTCTAATATCTTCATTTTTTCAACATACGTAGCTATTACCCTTGAAAACTAAAACTTTTGAAATAGGAAAAGAGCCTTTAATCACATTCTTTACCATTTGCAATCATAAAATAGTCTAATATCTTCATTTTTTCAACATACGTAGCTATTACCCTCGAAAACTAAAACTTTTGACATAGGAAAAGAGCCTTTAATCACATTCTTTACCATTTGCAATCATAAAATAGTCTAATATCTTCATTTTTTCAACATACGTAGCTATTACCCTCGAAAACTAAAACTTTTGACATAGGAAAAGAGCCTTTAATCACATTCTTTACCCTGTGCAATCATAAAATTGTCTAATATCTTCATTTTTTCAACATACGTAGCTATTACCCTCGAAAACTAAAACTTTTGAAATAGGAAAAGAGCCTTTAATCACATTCTTTACCATTTGCAATCATAAAATAGTCTAATATCTTCATTTTTTCAACATGCGTAGCTATTACCCTCGAAAACTAAAACTTTTGAAATAGGAAAAAAGCCTTTAATCACATTCTTTACCATTTGCGATCATAAAATAGTCTAATATCTTCATTTTTTCAACATACGTAGCTATTACCCCCCGAAAACTAAAACTTAAGAAATAGGAAAAGAGCCTTTAATCACATTCTTTACCATTTGCAATCATAAAATAGTCTAATATCTTCATTTTTTCAATATACGTAGCTATTACCCTCGAAAACTAAAACTTTTGACATAGGAAAAGAGCCTTTAATCACATTCTTTACCATTTGCAATCATAAAATAGTCTAATATCTTCATTTTTTTCAACATACGTAGCTATTACCCTCGAAAACTAAAACTTTTGACATAGGAAAAGAGCTTTTAATCACATTCTTTACCATGTGCAATCATAAAATTGTCTAATATCTTCATTTTTTCCACAGACATAGCTATTACCCTCGAAAACTAAACTTTTGAAATAGGAAAAGAGCCTTTAATCACATTCTTTACCATTTGCAATCATAAAATAGTCTAATATCTTCATTTTTTCAACATACGTAGCTTTTACCCTCGAAAACTAAAACTTTTGAAATAAGACGAGAGCCTTTAATCACATTCTTTACCATTTGCAATCATAAAATAGTCTAATATCTTCATTTTTTCAACATACGTAGCTATTACCCTCGAAAACTAAAACTTTTGACATAGGAAAAGAGCCTTTAATCACATTCTTTACCATGTGCAATCATAAAATAGTCTAATATCCTCATTTTTTTCAACATACGTAGCTATTACCCTCGAAAACTAAAACTTTGGAAATAGGAAAAGAGCCATTAATCACATTCTTTACCATTTGCTATCATAAAATAGTCTAATATCTTCATTTTTTCCACAGACAAAGCTATTACCCTCGAAAACTAAAACTTTTGAAATAGAAAAGAGGCTTTAAGCACATTCTTTAACATGTGCAATCATAAAATAGTCTAATATCTTCATTTTTCTAAAATTTTTCTTCATTTTCTCATTTAATGACATTCTTTACCATTTGCAATCATAAAATAGTCTAATATCTTCATTTTTTCAGCATACGTAGCTATTACCCTCGAAAACTAAAACTTTTGAAATAGGAAATGAGCCTTTAATCACATTCTTTACCATTTGCAATCATAAAATAGACTAATATCTTCATTTTTTCAACATACGTAGCTATTACCCTCGAAAACTAAAACTTTTGACATAGGAAAGAGCCTTTAATCACATTCTTTACCATTTGCAATCATAAAATAGTCTAATATCTTCATTTTTTCAACATACGTAGCTATTACCCTCGAAAACTAAAACTTTTGACATAGGAAAAGAGCCTTTAATCACATTCTTTAACATTTGCAATCATAAAATAGTCTAATATCTTCATTTTTTCAACATACGTAGCTATTACCCTTGAAAACTAAAACTTTTGAAATAGGAAAAGAGCCTTTAATCACATTCTTTACCATTTGCAATCATAAAATAGTCTAATATCTTCATTTTTTCAACATACGTAGCTATTACCCTCGAAAACTAAAACTTTTGACATAGGAAAAGAGCCTTTAATCACATTCTTTACCATTTGCAATCATAAAATAGTCTAATATCTTCATTTTTTCAACATACGTAGCTATTACCCTCGAAAACTAAAACTTTTGACATAGGAAAAGAGCCTTTAATCACATTCTTTACCCTGTGCAATCATAAAATTGTCTAATATCTTCATTTTTTCAACATACGTAGCTATTACCCTCGAAAACTAAAACTTTTGAAATAGGAAAAGAGCCTTTAATCACATTCTTTACCATTTGCAATCATAAAATAGTCTAATATCTTCATTTTTTCAACATGCGTAGCTATTACCCTCGAAAACTAAAACTTTTGAAATAGGAAAAAAGCCTTTAATCACATTCTTTACCATTTGCGATCATAAAATAGTCTAATATCTTCATTTTTTCAACATACGTAGCTATTACCCCCGAAAACTAAAACTTAAGAAATAGGAAAAGAGCCTTTAATCACATTCTTTACCATTTGCAATCATAAAATAGTCTAATATCTTCATTTTTTCAATATACGTAGCTATTACCCTCGAAAACTAAAACTTTTGACATAGGAAAAGAGCCTTTAATCACATTCTTTACCATTTGCAATCATAAAATAGTCTAATATCTTCATTTTTTTCAACATACGTAGCTATTACCCTCGAAAACTAAAACCTTTGACATAGGAAAAGAGCTTTTAATCACATTCTTTACCATGTGCAATCATAAAATTGTCTAATATCTTCATTTTTTCCACAGACATAGCTATTACCCTCGAAAACTAAAACTTTTGAAATAGGAAAAGAGCCTTTAATCACATTCTTTACCATTTGCAATCATAAAATAGTCTAATATCTTCATTTTTTCAACATATGTAGCTATTACCCTCGAAAACTAAAACTTTTGACATAGGAAAAGAGCCATTAATCACATTCTTTACCATTTGCAATCATAAAATAGTCTAATATCTTCATTTTTTCAACATACGTAGCTATTACCCTCGAAAACTAAAACTTTTGAAATAGGAAAAGAGCCTTTAATCACATTCTTTACCATTGGCAA
>NW_027063050.1:0-51282 GCF_032884065.1 Artemia franciscana
TTGGGGGTGGGAGGGTTTCAAAATCCGTAACCCTCTCTCCTGGATATGACCATAATAACAGCTATAAGGCCAAATATTCCTATATTTTAGAAATCTCATTATGAACTTCAGAATATCGTTTTTGGTATGAGCTTTGCCTACAAGACTGATGATTTTTTTTTCATTTTTTTTTTTTTACATTATTGCAGGAGAAAATTCGAAAGAAGAATTAGGTGTTTTAAACAGGCACGTACATAGGTATTTTTAATGCGTGGCGGATAATAAAGAGAGTCATTTAATAATTGGAGTAAAAATTTCTTAGATATTTGGGAAAAATTAGAATTTCAGCAGGAAAGGGGCCCCCCCTCCCCCCTACGTACGTCCCTGACAGCATGCTAATAAGAAAAAATATAGAAGGTAATGCTTACTTACTTATCCAAAAGATCTGCAGAGCTTTTCAATTCGTCCTTAACTGAAAATTAATGGAAAGAAGTTAGTATAAATTTTTACAATTGTAAGAAGTAAAAATAAAAGTTAATTCTAATTATAGACAGATTGATATGAAAAAGCTGATAAACATTTACACTGCATTCTGACACCCAGCCAATTTGACCAGTCAATCGGTAAAGTAGAACTAGAAAATAAAGTGAATGATCCAGAAAATTTCCGCGTATGTATTCAATCTCGACCCTAATTTTAACACCTTTTGGTTACAAAATTCCGTAGATTCAAAAAACATTTATTTAATCAAATTCTCTTTGCATCTGTATTGCAACCTAAATATTTCCAAGAATATCCTTATTCCAAGATTTTAACTAAGGTCAGTTTCTCTATAGTCCCTTTATTCTTCTCTATAGTTTCTCTATAGTCCCTCAGTTATTCTATAGCCCCTGGAACAATTCAATGGCTTCAATGTCTTAACGTGTTTCAGCAAGCAAATCTAGAGAATTCAAACTTAAGTCTGGTACACACTACACAGGCAGTGAAAAGAAGAGAAGCTTCAGGCCAAAGATTGGTCATTGGAGGGGGAGGTGCCTCCCTCCCTTAGCCTCTGGTAAACAGCTTTTCCTGTGTCTTAATAAAAAGATATAGAAAAACCCTCTGCCCCTAGAGTTTGAAAAATACGTTTCAGTGTCTATACTAACCATCCTCGGCTGTACCCCCTACATTCCCGTGAATTGGTAACACTGCCCAAATGTACAGACGCTTTATAGTCGGGGGGCTCGTCTCCGATATCAGGCCTTTTTAAGAAAATGCTCATTTTTAGCTAAAAAGATAGATTTTATGATTGTCTATTAAATTTATAATTCCTTGTGTAATTATACAAGCAACTTTATAGAAAGCTACTTCATAATTCAAATAAAAAAAATTGTCAAATTGTATCTTTATTATATTTTTTAATTACAATTATATTTTATTATCTAATTTATAATTCTTTGAGTAATTCTATAAGTAACTTTATAGAAAGCTACTTTATAATTCAAGTTAAAAAAAAAATTGTCAAAAAGAGAATACAACGCGAAAATACCTAATCTAACAACAAAAGAAATTAATCGTATACACTTTCTCTTCTCCCTAAGTATATATCTGTATACACTCCCACTCGAAATATCGTGATTGGGTTACTATTTTGCAGAATACCAGGAAACATCAACTTAACCCCATACAAATAATTTCCTCGTAAATCAAAGAGCAACGGGCATTTCCGAAGAAAATGATCCAAGTCTTCATCCTCATCTTTACAAAGAGGACAAACATACCGCCTATCAGGACCAACTATCATTTTTTATCGAACATTTTTTGCCTATTCCGGATTCAAAGATAATTCGCCCTAAGCTGAAACCAACGACGTAGAATCATAGCCGGTAAATTAAATTTAAAATAAACCTCCACTCCAAAACTAGGTTTTGCCGGATTATAATGTTGTAGTGTCGTAGAATCTAAAACCAGTCCATGCCAATGCTGAATTTCCTGAGTCTCTTATATAAATCGTATCTGGCTTTCTAAATATGTCCGTTATATTAACCTAAGTTTGATTTTTGTTCCCGTTATTCGGGTTTCCCCCTTTATGGAAAATTCCAGATCTAGTGTTTGATCTCGTTGGGAGAAAAGGCAGAATGAGCATAAATACAAGTGCAGCATCACTGATGAAATAGACCTGTTATTTGTTGGCAACATTGCAAACATTGTTGCACCAAATAGTAAATCCCCCTCCTCACGAAGATATCCTCTAGACAATTGAATTCTGGTGGAAATTTACACCGGACAATTACTCTTAACTAAACAACTCCACGGATAAAATTGAGACGGTAAATTGAAAGCAAGACATATAAGAAGAATTTTTTGGGACTTCTGGCCAGTTTCCCCAGTGTATAATTTCCCCTGATAAGCTCACCCCCTGAAAATTTCCCTCCCCATAGAAAATTCATCCCTGGAAAACTTCCCAGTAGAAAACCGTAAATATATACATACTTTCCAATAACAAATACAATGCGTAAACAATGAGCAAACTTTATAACATAAAGACATTTTCCTGGAGCTGTGGGGGAGGGGTCATGTCATATCCAAAGGCACAGTTATGCGGCCTTTCAACTATGATGAACAAAATGGCTATCTAAAAACTTTGATCGGACGATTTACGGAAAATGTGGGTGGGGGAGGGGGCCTAAAGCCCAATCTTTTTGGTCACTTAAAACGGCGCTACAGTTTTTAATTTTTTTTCAAATGAGCCGCCTCACAATATTCTAGGAACACTGGTTCGATACGATCGCCCTTGGAAAAAAACGCAAATAAACGCGCATCCGTGATCTTTCTTCCGGCAAAAAAATAGAATTCCACATTTTTGAAGATAGGAGCTCGAAAACTCTATAGTTGGGTTTTCTGATACGCTGAATCTGATGGTGTAATTTATGTTAAGATTCTATGAATTTTAGGGGGTATTTCCCCCTTTGTTTGAAAATCAGGCAAAGTTTCTCAGGCTCGTATCCTTTAATGGGTAAATTAAACCTTAAGAACTTATATATTTGAAGTCAGCATGGTAAGCCAATTCTTGGCTTATTGTCAACATTCCGACTTTTAGAGCTTTTTTCCGACTTTTAGAGTTTAATTGCCGTTAAAATTGGGGACCTGCAATTCAGTTAATCATATAGGCAACTGGACCAAATTTTTAATAAGTAGTTTCAAGTAGGAAACCCGATATTATTTCACTCATGTGACGAAAATGCTCAAAGGTATTCACAAAGAAAAGTTCACATAGTTCACAAAGAAAAGTTTGTCACCACCAAAAAACAAAACATATTTCAACAGCAACTTGATAGCATTTAAGGTTACTTTGCCTGTTTTTACTGCTTAAAAGTAAACATAGAATAAAATTAACTTTTCAAAAGAACAGAAAAGTTTTCCAATTCTTTTGATGACATCCTAAATCTATCTGACAGACAAGGATGATCATATCTGGAATCTTAATAGAATCTGAAACAGGACTAGTTTCAAAGATTTCCACCAAATTCCATGGGATTTCAAATGGATATAACAGCCTATTGAAATACATGACATCACCTATCAAGAAATACAAAGGATTTTTCCTGAAAGTAAATGAAATCATTCTAGAAAAAATGCGTCAAACTTTTCTCATATAGCTCTAATAATGTCAAATATTCAGATAAATCTTTTGAGGTATGAGTTATAGACCCATGGAGAGAGAGAGAGAGAGATACAAGTTTAAAGAATCTTTGAATGTGTAGGTCTAGTTAGCGTGTTCGCATAAATCAAACAGTTCGTGGTAACGAACTGTAGTAAGGAGCGACGCTCAATGGTAACCGACACTCTAAAAAACGGAGTTTTTATAACAATAGTTACATCAAAAGAATTACATTTTAATGCTGATTTGAAAGATATATATTTCATTAAGTTTAGACTTATCCATCAAAAGTTACGAGCCTGAGACAATTTGCCTTATTTTAGAAAATAGGCAAGACACCCCTTAATGGTGATTGAATCTTAACGAAAATCACACCATCAGATTCAGCGTATCAGAGAACCATACAGTAGAAGTTTCAGGCTCCTATCAACGAAAATGTGGAATTTTGCATCTTTTGCCACAAGACAGATCACGAATGCGTGTTTATTTGTTTTTATTTTCTTTTTTCCCCAGTGGTGATTGTATGGACCCAGTGGTCCTAGAATGTCATGAGAGGGCTCATTCTAACGTAAATTAAAAGTTCTAGTGCCCTTTTCAAGTGACCAAAAAATTGGAAGGCACCTAGGCCCCCTCTCACGCTCATTTTCCCTCAGAGTCACCGGATCAAAATTCTGAGATATTCATTTTATTCAGCATAGTCGAAAAACCTACTAACTATGTCTTTGGGGACGACTTACTCCGCCACAGTCCCCGTGGAAGGGGCTGCAAGTTACAAACTTTGACCAGGGTTTACATATAGTAATGATTATTGGGAAGTGTACAGACGCTTTTAGGGGGATTTTTTGGTTGGGGGGAAAGGGTTTGGGGGTAGGGGGTTATGTAGAGGGAACTTTCCATGGAAGAATTTGCAATGGGAGAAGAAAATTTCTATGAAGGAGGTGCAGGATTTTCAGCATTTTTTTTAAAGAACAATGAAAAAATAAATATGAAAACGTTTTTTCAACTGAAAGTAAGGAGCAACATTAAAACTTAAAACGAAAAGAAACTAATAAGCATATGAGGGGTTCACCTCCTCCTAATGCGTCGCTCTTTACGCTAACGTAATTTTATTAATTTCAACTATTTATTCTACGGCCTTTGTGATTCATGGGTATTTCTTAAGGAATTGGGACAAAATTTGAGCTTTAGTGTAGCCTAAAGAGTGAGGCACTGGCGAGGGGGCAAATTCCCTCATATACGTAATAAAAATAAACGAATATAGAAGTTCGTTACGTAAGTTTATTCGTAAGTTATGTATATTTTTACTAATAAAAACTTTCATAATAAATTAAAAGTTCTAGTTGCCTTTTGAAACAATCAAGAAATTGGAGGGTAACTAGGCCTACTCCCCCACTCCTTTTTACTCAAAATCGTCCGATCAAAAGATAATATAAGAAAGCCATATAGCCATAAAAATGAATTATTATGCAAATTTTGTCTTAATTATTCATGTGCTGAAAGCCAAAATCAAAACATGCATTAGTTCAAAAACGTTCAGAAATTCTGACAAATATTCAGATTTCTTAAGATTTTTGATGGCCTCTTAAACATATTAAATATAAAAAAACCAGTTTTTTTTAACTGAAAGTAAGGAGCAATATTAAAACTTAAAATGAACAGAAATTACTCCGTTATGTCTCCGTATATGAAAGGGGCTGTTCCCTCCTCAACACCCCGCTCTTAATGCTAAAGTTATATACTGTTTTAAAAAGTAGAGTTGAGAGAAAGAGTCAAACTTTAGGTAAAGAGCGGGGTGTTGGGGAGGGAACAGTCCCTTTCACATACGGAGTAATTTCCGTTCGTTTTAAGTTTTAATATTGCTCCTTACTTTCAGTTAAAAACAAGAGCTAAGAGCTCATATGGAACTTGTGACGAGGTCGGAAGAGTCGAGAGCTCATACGGTACGAGGTCGGAAGAGCCAAGAGCCAAGAGCTCATGCTTCCTTCTCAAACATGTTTCCTTCTTAAATCGTAAGTTAAAAATACCTAATTTTTATAATCTTTCAGAACTAACCCTCGCCCCCACTCCCCCAAAGAGAGCGGATCCGCCCTTCCAACTCCCCCGAATGTCACAGGATCCCTCGGAATTTGAAATTAGAACTTTATAGCACAAGATCCTTCTAAATATCAAATTTCATTAAGATCTGGTTACCTTTTCGTAAGTTACAAATACCTCAATTTTCAAAATTACCTCCCCCCTCCCAATTCCACCAAAGAGAGCAGATCCGGTCCAGTTATGTCAGTCACGTATCTTAGACAGGTTTATATTCTTCCCATCCAGTTTCATCCTGATCTCACCGCTTTAAGTATTTTCTAAGATTTCCGGTCCCCCCAACTGCCCCCCCCCCCAAATTACGTTTGATCCGGTTGAGATTTAAAATAAGATATCGGAGTTACGAGGTCCTTCTAAATATGAAGTTTCATGAAGATCCGATCACTCCTTCGTAAGTTAAAAATACGTTATTTTTCTTATTTTTCAGAATTACCCCCTCCCCCCGCAATTGAGCGGATCCGTTCCAATTATGTAAATTACGTATGCAAGACTTTTGCTTATTTTTCCAACCAAGTTTCATCCCAATCCCTCCAATCTAAGCGTTTCCCATCATTTTAGGTCTCCCCACCCCAAACTTCCCCCAATGTCACCAGATCCTGTCAGGATTTAAAATAAGAGCTTTGAGCCACGATATCCTTCTAAAAATCAAATTTCATGGAGATCCAAATACCCGCTGATAAGTTAAAAATACTTCATTTTTTCTATTTTTTGCGAATTAACCGGGCCCCCACTCCCCCCCAGATGGTCAAATCGAGAAAACAACTATTTCTAATTTAATCTGGTCCGGTCCCTGATACGCTTGCCAAATTCCATTGTCCTAGCTTACCTGGAAGTGCCTAAAGTAGCAAAACCAGGACCGACAGACCGACAGACAGACCGACAGAATTGGCGACTGCTATATGTCACTTGGTTAATACCAAGTGCCATAAAAACTTGTTTTTTTTTATATTTAATATGTTTAAGAGGCCATCAAAGATCTTAAGAAATCTGAATATTTGTCAGGATGTATTGGTCTGTCTTGTGTATGAACCCGATGTCATGCGAAAACCTAAACAATTGCAGAATCCCTTCATAAAAGTCTAGAGGCATGGACGCAATTAATGTTTTGTTTCAAAAAATTATAAGCAATCTGGATATCTTGGAGTGTGTGTATAAATCCAATGGCCCCTTTTGTTATTGTCTGAGGTCATAGGTTTTTTTCTTCCGAAGTTAGTACAGAAAACATGAAGCTATAGGGTAGTGCTTTCTGCATAAAGTAAGATATAGTCAAAATTTTATTTCTGACTGTATTTGAAATCATGCCAGGAAATCCCTTCATCCTCCATTTAAGTTTCACCCAGAAAAATAACACTAGAAACTTTTTCCCCAAAGAAAATCATCCCATGAAAAATACCCTTCTCCGCAGTCCATATTTCCCAGTAACAAATATTACATGTGAATAATGGGATAATTACGTAACTTACAAACCTCTCCCCAGAGCTCTTAGGGTCATTTTATCCTTGTCATAGTCATTGGACCTTTCAACCATGTTGGATCAAATGACTATCTCTAAAGTTTGATCAAATGCCTTTAGAGAACCAAGAGACGTAGGAGGGGGGTTTAGGTGCCCTCCAATCTTTTTGATCATTTAGAAAGGACACAAGAACTTTTGATTTCTGTTAGAGTGAGCCCTTTCCTGATCTTCTAGAAACATTGGATTGATATGACCACCCCTGACAAAAAAAATAAACAAGAAAAAAATAATCCTGATCTTTCATCAGGCGAAAAATGCAAAGTTCAATATTTTTAGATTTATGAGCCTTAAACCTCTACAATGAAGGTTCTTTGATGTATCGAATCTGACAATGGGATTTTCATAAAGATTGCTTGACTTTTTGGGGAATTTTTTTCTTTTTTGAAGATGAGGCAAATTTTCTAAGGTTCGCAGCCTTTGATGGGTAACGTTGAACACAATTAATTTTATATATTTGGGTCAGTATAAAAATCTAATTTCTTTGATGCATCGAATGTTACCAAATTTCGTGTTTAGAGTCTTCGTTGTTATTTGCCCCAGTCGCACCTTACTTACAGTTTGTTACTACGAACTGTTTGATTGAAAAAGAGTCCATCGGATGAAGAAAAACTTATAAGATTTTTTTTAATAGGCTTCTATGCTGTTTAAGTTTATTCTAATATAAAAGCTTATTAAGTATCAAATTTTTGAGTTTGAAGCTTGTCAAATATGCATCAAAAAAAGGTTTCGTAATAAATTTTGATATAATAATCCTTGTTCTATGAATTATTTTTGCAGAAACCCTTTTTTTGAGAAACTTGTTTTGATCGTTTCTAGTCATTTGACACTATAGCCTCAAAAAATTTATAATTGAGATCACTGATTTAATGTACGAACGAATAGTATCTTTCCTAATTTTTTAGTAAGATTTCCCCCGTTTTGTGCCCCCTTTTAATTTGGTGCATTGTTTCTTTTATTGTTGGCCTATGAACATTTCTACAGGAGAGGAGGTTTCAAGCGCCACCCCCCTTAGGAAATCCCAAAACATCAAGATTTTACGATTATTCCCTTTTGTTTTTATACATTTTGTCTATTTTGCCTGAGTTTGGTGAACTTACGCACCCCCAAAAATTAATTCCCACGTATGTGCCTGAGCTAGCTTGGACCTCTTTTGTACACCATTCAATAGATTAAAGTTCTTTTTCGAGAAGGTCAATTGCAATGACCCAGGACATAAAAGCCTCAATAAGATATCTTTAATCTCTCTGAAAACTTAAGATGCTTGTTTAATTTGCATCTTATCCGAGTTTGAGCTCTTTGTAAGCCAAGATGGACCGACACAGCGGAGAAAAACAAATTAGTTTAAAACTTGAATTGTAAAACAGTAACTTGTACAGTTTTTACTGTTTTAGGCTAAAAAGTAGAGTTGAGAGAAAGAGTCAAACTTTAACACAAAGAGTGGGGCATTGAGGAGGGAACAGCCCCTTTCATATGTGGAATAATTTCTGTTCGTTTTAAGTTGTAACGTCGCTCTTTACTTCCAGTTAAAAAAAAACTTGTTTTTTTTTCAAATTAATTTTAGTCAGGCTCGTGAGCAGGTAATTGTTTGTGAGAGGGGAGACAAATTCAGAAAATAACATTAAAATATAGAAACCCTGCGACAAATCGTAAAAACTTAGCGACTTTTTGGGAGGGGCTTAGGCTCAAAGCTCTTATTCCCAAAGAAGCGCATGTTTATTATTCTCACTCTGAAATGAAATTCAATATAAAAAAAGTTTTTTTTGTTTAAACGGAAAATAATGAGCAATATTAAAACTTAAACGAACAGAAATTATTCTGTATATGAAAGAGGCTGTCCCCTCTTCTGTGTCTCAATCCATACGCTAAAGTTTGACTCTTCCTCGGGATATCGGGGATATCCAGCTCCCCCTCCATGGAAAATTCCTTACCCTCACAGAAAATCCCTCCATTTAAATTTCTTCACACATGAAATACCTCCCCCCTCCTAAAACGGAAAATACCCCCAGACAATTCCATTCTTGGTGAAAATTACCCTAGAAAATTTCCTGCGGACGATTCCGGCTGAAGAATTTTTCTTAGCCCGCTCTTATTTAAAAGACTTTAATTTCTGATTATTATTAAAATTATGCCGAAAATACCCCCTCCATCAAAATTTTTTTCTCGCAAATACCCCCACCCCCTAGTAGAAAAGTGCCCCGGCAGAAAATTTCCTCTGAAGAGCTTATCCTGTAGAAAACTCTCCCATGGAGAATTTCTGCCATAGAAAATCACCCACCAACAGAAAGATACTCTAGACGATTCCAGGCCGATACATATTTCCCCCGAACAATTCCCCTTAATATCTTAACATCTAAAACTATGTCGGCAAAGAGATAGTAAGACAAAAAATGTATATGAATCTTGGCAAATTCCCCCAGTGTAAAATTTCACTGGGAAAGTTCACCCCCAGGAACATCCCTCCCCATAGAAAATCCCCCCCCCCCCCGAAAAATGTCTATATAGTTCCCAAATTGAAATACTGTATGTAAACAATGGGCACATTTCCTGACTTAAAAACCTTTCCCCAGGGGCTCTGGGGGGTTATCGTATCCTAAAAGACATAGTTACAGGGCTTTAAAACTATGCTGAACAAATTGGCTATCTGATAATTTTAATCAGATGACTTGTAAGAAAAAGATGGGTGGGAGGGGGTGTTACCCTCCGATATTATTTGTCACTTAAAAAGGGCACTAGCAATTTAATTTTTCGTCCGAATGAGTCCTTTCTCAATATTCTAGGACTATTGGTTTGATACGATTAGCCTGGGGAAAACATACAAAAAGACAACAAATAAACACGCATCCGTGATCTTTCTTCTGACAAAAAATACAAAATTCCATATTTTTGCAGATAGAAGCTTAAAACTTTTACAACAGGGTTTCTGAATACGCTGAATCTGATGGCGTGATTAACATTGAGATTCATTGACTTTTAGGGGATTTACCCTCCCCCCTTATGAAAATCACGCAAATTTTCTCAGGCACGTAGCTTTTGATGCGTAACTTTAAACTTATTAAATCTTACATATTTAAAATATAAATAATAAGCCAATTCTTTTGATATATTTATTGACATCAAAATCCAGTTTTTTAGAGTTTCGGTTACTATTGAGCCGCATTGCTCCTTACTAGCTTGTTACCACGAACTGTTTGGACAAAACGAATTTGTCGAGTTTCTTTGATATACTTCAAGTGCAAGGAAAAAAAAATGATCCAATAAATATAATTTGATAACTTTGACCAGGCATGGCGGTTTCGTTCTCCCGCTATGTATTCCTTTAGCACGCAATATTACGCCAGGATTCCCTACTTATGTCGAATGATATGTAGTATTAACAGACATTAACATAAACTTCATCATGAATTCTTGCGTGTATGATAGGGATCAAGAGATAAAAAAGGTTGTAAATATGACATGATATATCAAATTACACTACATTAAGGGAAGTTTAGAGCCTTTAATATTGCCGCTCGCTGTGTATGTCTGATTTTATTGAGTAATGCATACGTGAATCTTGAAGATGTATCTTGATATTTTGCAAATAAAACTCTTATAAAAAGAAGATGATTAGAATACATTTCCGTTCGCAATGCCACGCAGGTCTTGAAAAGCTTGCTTTCAAATATATATTTGATAAAATATATTTTATTTTTTATAAAATAAATATATTGCTTTCAAATGCTTTCAACAATTTAAAACTTGCTTTCAAATATATAAAATATACTTTGAGTACCATGGACAGCGAAAATCAAATCTGATTGTTAGCTGTTTGAGCGGACTTACACAATCATACATATCTTAAAAAAGTTAATGAGACTCATAAATTTAATTTTTAATGAAAAAGACGTCGACATGCAGGGGTGGATCCAGAAGCGTGCGGGAGGGAACCATGGCCTGCCTAAGAATTTTTCTGGCACCCTCATTTCCTTTTGTTCTCTTCTTTTACCCTTCTTTAAATAGACTAATCAATTTGGTTAATTATTGGTGCCCTTCTCATGTTGGACCCCTCTTCCAAAATTTTACTCTAGATTCTCCTTTGTCCACTTGCAGTTTAAAAGGCTGTCTTTGGAAACCTAAAATAATGTTTAGAATTTTTACAAAAGAAAAATATTGTCAAATTTAACTTTATATCGCTTATTTATTTTCGTAGTTTAACGTATTGAAGAAAGTTGTTCCTACTCTAAATAAAAGTCTCAAAAAATTGCGATCTTCAGGCATGAATATACCTAATATGGGTCTCTGACGGGAGGTGGGGTGGGATGTTTATTTTAATGTCTTTGGTACTTTTATAAAGATAAGTTTAATTGTGTTAAGAACATGATTAATTCCTGATGTCTAATTTTTTATCAAACAGTTCGTGGTAACGAACTGTAGTAAGGAGCGACCCAGCTCAATAGTAAACGAAACTCTAAAAACTGGAAGTTTGATGCTAAAATATACATCAAAAGAATCAGGTTTTCATGTTGATTTTAAATATATAAGTTTCATCAAATTTAGTCTTTGTCATCAAAGTTACGAGCCTGGAAAAATTTGCTTTATTTTAGAAAATAGGGGGAAACACCCCTTAAAAGTCACAGAATCTTAACGAAAATCACACCATCACATTCGGCGTATCAGAAAACCCTAGAGCAAAAATTTCAAGCTCCTATCTACAAAAATGTGGAATTTCGTATTTTTTGCCAGAAGACAAATCACGGGTGCGTGTTTATTATTTATTTATTTTTTTTTTTTTTTTCCAGGGGTCATCGTATCGACCAAGTGGTCCTAGAATGTCGCAAGAGGGCTCATTCTAACGGACATTAAAAGTTCTAGTACCCTTTTTAAGTGACCAATAAAATTGGAGGGCACCTAAGCCCCCTCCCACGCTCATTTTTCTCCAAAGTCAACAGATCAAAATTTTGAGATAGCCATTCTGTTCCGCATAGTCAAAAACCATAATAATCTATGTCTTTAGGAATGACTTACTCCCCCACAGTCCCTGGGGGAGGGGCTGCAAGTTACAAACTTCGACCAGTATTTACATATTATAATGGTTATTGGCAAGTGTATAGTCGTTTTCAGGTATAGTCGTTTTCAGGGGATTTTTTTTTGGTTTTGGGGGTGGGGTTGAGGGGAGGGGGCTATGTGGGAGGATCTTTCCTTAGAGAAATATGGCATGAGGAAACAGAAATTCAATGAAAAGGGCGCAGAATTTTCTAAAATTACTATAAAAAAAACAATGAAAAAATAAACATGGAAAAGTTTTTTCAATTGAAAGTAAAGAGTAGTATTGAAACTTAAAACGAACAGAGATTATTACGTATATGAGGGGTTCTAAAAATACTTTAGCATAAAGAGTGAGGTATTTAGGAGGAGATAAATACCTCGCTCTTTATGGTATAGTATTTTTAGTAATTTCAACTATTTATTCTACAGCCTTTCTGATTCAGAGGTCATTCTTAAAGAATTGGGACAAAACTTACGATTTAGTGTAAAGAACGAGGTATTAACGAGGGTACAAACCCCTCATATACATAATACAAATTAAAGAATATAAAAGTTTGTTACGTAAGTTAATTCTTAAGTTACGTATATTTTTTACTAATAAAAAAATTGGTTAAAAATTAAAATTTATAGTTGCCTTTTTATGCAACCGAAAAAACTTGCATGGCAACTAGGCCTCCTTCCCCATCCCTTATTTCTCAAAATCGTCTGATCAAACCTAAGAGAAAGCCATTTAGCCAAAAAAAGAATTAATATGCAAATTTCATTTTAATAATTTATGTGTGGAGAGCCAAAATCAAACATACATTAATTCAAAAACGTTCAGAAATTACATAAAAAAAAACTAGTTTTTTTAACTGAAAGTAAGGAGCGATATTAAAACTTAAAACGAACAGAAATCACTCCGTATATGAAATGGGTTGTCCCCTCCGCAATCCTTCGCTCTTTACGCTAAAGTTTGACTCTTTGCCACAATTCTGCTTTTTAAAACAATTAAAAGCTTTAGCGTAAAGAGCGAGGGATTGCGGAGGGGACAACCCATTTCATATACGGAGTAATTTCTGTTCGCTTTAAGTTTTAATATCGCTCCTTACTTTCAGTTAAAAAAAACTAGTTTTTTTTATGTAATTAAATTAAAAAACAAGCTTTTCAACTGATAGTAAGGTAAAACTTAAAACGAACAGAAATTATTCCGTATATGAAAGAGGTTGTCCCCTACTCGACGCCTCGCTCGTTGTGCAAAGGTTTGACTCTTTCTCACAAATCTACTCTTTAAAACAATACAAAACTTTAGCATAAAGAGCGAGGCGTCGAGGAGCGGACAACCCCTTTCATATATTGAATAACTTCTGTTCGTTTTAAGTTTTAATGTCGCTTCTTACTTTCAGTTGAAAAAACTTGTTTTTTTTCTATTTAATTTCTGAATTTTTTTTAATTAATGCATGTTTTGTATACGAATAATTAAAACAAAATTTGCATATTATTTTTTTTGCTAAATGGCTTTTTCGTAGTTTTGATCGGACGTTTTGATAAAAAAAGGGGTGGGTGAGGAGACATAGTTGCCCTTAAATTTTTGGTTACTTAAAATGGCAACTAGAGCGTTTTATTTTTTTTTTTTTTACAAATATTTTTATTAGTAGTAAATATGCGTAACTTACGAACTAACTTACGTAGCGAACTTTTGTACTTGTGTATTTTTATAACGTATATGAGGGGTTTCAACCCCTCGTCAATAGCTTGCTCTATACACTAAAGCTTGAACTTTGTCCCATTCTTTAGGAATAACCTCCGAATCAAAAAGACCTTAGAATAAATAGTTGAAATTACTAAAAATACTTTAGCGTAAAGAGCGAGGTATTAAAGAGGAGATGAACCCCCTTATGTACGTTATAATTTCGGTTCGTTTTCCCCTCTCGAGCCCTCTCGCGACATTCTATCAGCACTGTGTCGATACGATCACCCCTGGAAAAAAAAAAGAAAAATAGAAAACAAATAAAAACGCACCCGTGATCGGTCTTCTGGCAAAAAATACGAAATTCCACATTTTTGTAGATAGGAGCTTGAAACTTCTACAGTAGGGTTCTCTGATACGCTGAACGCGATGGTGTAATTTTCATTAAGATTCTATAACTTTTAGGGGGTGTTTCCGCCTATTTTTCAAAATAAGGCAAATTTTCTCAGGTTTGTAACTTTTGATGGGTACGACTAAATTTGATTAAACTTATATATTTAAATTATCATAAAAAATTGATTCTTTTGATGTATCTATTAGTATCAAATTCTATTTTAGAGTTTTAATTAGGAGAGGGTCATGGACCTTTAAATTACAAAATGATAGAACCTTGACAACCCACTAGATATTCAAAAAATGGCCACAAGTTTTTTGTGCAAATTCTTAGAGGGAAAAACTCTGAATATAAGCCTAAAGTGCATCATTAACAGCAAAGAAAGCCATTAATGATATCGGGTTTGTTTTTATTTGTGCTCTAGTAGATCGTTCCTTCAAATATTCGACCAATGTTCCTATCAATGGATCAACTGGAGACATTCAGTCGACTGGACTGGAAGTTGGATCAACTAGAGACTGGAAATATCAAGGTAAAGCAAATTCTAATAAACTATTCCGCCGAACCGTGAAATATAAGGATAAAGTTCTATACATCTCAGTGAGAAATCAAAGGGAAAAGGGAGATTAGTTTCCTTTAATTCCATTGAAGAGAATGTGCTTTGACCTCAATGTGACTGCATATGTTACACAGTTTCGTAGGCCAACAAAATTATTCCTTAATATGTCACAAAGGAAAGCAGATGACTCTGCCTTTAAAAAATCTGATTGGTTGCTGTGTGAAATCTTCAGCCAATGAAACAGGACGATAAGATTGGAAGTCACAAGGCCATTTAAGAAGTATACGATCTTCTGTTTCTCTGTGTAAATACTATATGTACAGTGTAGTAACAAACTGGCTTAAAGCATTAAGCTCTTCTGAAATCGTCATTTACATAACTTATTCATTTCCCAGTTACATCATACCAAAAATAATCGTATGCGGCTGAAATAAGTGACAGTTTCTCTTTCATAAACAGATTATAAACAGATTATAAACTTATAAACAGATTACGTATAAAAAAAAAAAACATTTTTGAGAAAAGTTACAGATAAATTTATAAATATGCTTATACCGTACTTACCTATTGTTCTTTTTATAAGATATGATGTATTGAACATGTTATTCAGTATAGTGATTAATCATATGCATTGTAAGCTTTTAGTATTTGTATTAATAACACTAAACAATTTGACTTTGATTTTTCTTTCAGGGAGTACCCTCGTCAGCACTAAGAGAAATTTGTCTCTTAAAGGAGCTCAAGCATAAAAATATTGTGAGGTTGCATGATGTGCTACATAGTGAAAAGAAATTGACTTTGGTATTTGAGCCAGATTACAGGACGTAATCTGTTTATAAGCTTCGAATTTTAGAGGTGAATCTACATTGCCACCAACTAAGGATTTAACATTATAGAAAAGTAGTTGCAGGGAAGATGCTAAAATATTGACCACATTCAAGTTCAGTGCCACCACATGGATGAAGAGTCCCACTTTTCCTCAATTTCACCAGGTGTAAACCAGTTTTATAAAAATTAACTTGAATTTTTGTCAAATGAAATAAAAAGTAACACTCATAAATTAAAACGAAGATAAATTGTATGAGAGACGGCCGGTTTACTTCTTTTTTCGATCATCCACTCTTTATGCTAAAGTTTTTAATTGAAACTATTTTACTTATTGATTGGCTTTGAAGACATCAAAAATGAAAACTGACTTATTTTAACCAAATATGTATCAATAAGTCCTTTTAGTCTTGAGGGATTGTTTAGATTACCTTTTATCCCACTAACAGTAGCATTTCATTATAGTATTCGTTCTTGAAACAATGAGGGAAGAATTAGAACTTCAGCCAAATAGCAATGGTTGGGAAAAGGAGTATAAGGTTAAGTTATGTTCATTTCAAGTTTTAATGTCAACTTCATTTTTATTTAAAAGTAAACGCTTGTTTAATATTTTAGTTTCTGTTTGTTATTCCAAATATTAGGGATTCTACTACCCCTCCATCCCTATCCCAAGGATATCATTAAACATATTTGCTTTTTGAAATAAAATTAGATGGTCTTAAACAAATTATCATTCTGCAATAGGAGTGGAGCTTTCGTTCAATTAAATAAAAAACAAGTTTTCTCAACTGAAAATAAGGAGCAATGCTAAAACTTAAAAATAAACAGAAATTAATACGTATACGAGAGGATTCATCCCTCGTCAATACTTCGCTCTTTATGCTAAAATTCGAATTTGTTCAAACTCTCTAAGAATTAAGTAAAAAAACAAGTTTTCTTTTAACTGAAAGTACGGAGCGACATTAAAACTTAAAACGAACAGAAATTACTCCTTGTATGAAAGAGGCTGTTCGCTCCGCAACGCCCCGCTCTTTACGCTAAAGTTTGACTATTTGTCACAACTCTACTTTTTAAAACAGTTAAAAACTTTAGCGTAAAGAACGGGGTGTTGAGGAGGGAACATCAACATAAAAGTTTTTACAAATTGTTATTCAGTTTAGCATAAATTTCCTGATTTAGCGTCAAAATGTTGGACACCTTTTCGTTTTCACCATCTTACCAAAAATATGGTCCAACATAATTTCCACTAAAACAAAAATAAGGTTATAAACTACACCTTTCATGGTTTAGTGTTGGGTATATTACGCATCGTTGTTGTTTCTGTTCAATTATTGATACCCGAAAAACCTTTTGAACTCTTCTTTGGATTTGTACCAGTTCATAATGTAATACGTAACTCAAATAATGAATTTTGGAAAATTGTGGAAAAATTTAACAGGCAGTCCGTTGATTTTTGAATAAAAATCAACTTGGTGGAAATGATGAAAAACTCGAGAGCCATGGCTAATTAGAGTAAATCCGAGACAGATAGTTTCTGTGAGAGGCAAAGCTGACATAACTTTTTCCAGAATTGTTTAAAAATGATGAGGTAATCTCATCATTTTTGTGAGGTCACAATCTGATGGTGTGATTTTCATTAAAATGTTATGACTTTTAGGGGTTGTTTCCCCTTTTTTTCGAAAATAAGGCAAATTTTCTCAGGCTCGTAACTTTTGATGGGTAAGACAAAACTTGATTTAACTTATATATTTGAAATCAGCATGAAAATTCAATTCGTTTGATGTAACTATTGGTATCAAAATGCCGTTTATTAGAGTTTCTCTTACTGTTCATCCAGTTCATTACCACGAACTGTTTGCTTATCAGCCATACTAAAAACTCAATCCTACAATCATCCATTCTTCTAAGTTAAAGGAGGAAGAAAGTTAAATCAATTAATTAATAAGTTAAATCAATTAATTAATAGGTTAAATAAATTAATTAATTAAAAATTAAGTTAATATCAAAATGAATCTTCATCTAATTCAACTAAAGAACTTTACATGTTAAGTTTCAAAAAATGAGGCGAACAATCCTTTTTAGTGGCTTTTGAACCTCCCCCCTTCATTATAGAGTCCGCAAGACTTCCCCCAAATACCTGATATATTACGAAACGTACTCTATAACCATTAGCTTTCTTTGATAAGCAGCCGACAGTAACAGTACTTTTTTTGTAGACTATATATTTATGTTTCAGAATGAGTGTTAGCCTATACCACGGGCCAGCATGGTCTCTAAGACTAGAAAGCTACATTAATACTCGTCTAATAAATCTCAGCACTTTTCCTCGTTACAATTTCCGCTCTATTCAGGCCTTGACTCAAATGTCAAATGAGCCAAATTACTTGACCATGCTTCATTTATTGACCCGAAATTCCAACTCCATAGGTTAACCCTGGTCATGCAAAACATTCATATACAGTAGACAAATTCTACAACTCTATATAATATACAAGGCCAACATCACGGAAAGAATCCTTTGTATTCTACGATGTTGGTTGATGTTTACCATTATACAATTTTCAAACATATTAATTACTAATACGAAACTGGAACTAAAACATAAGTGTTTTAAAATAAAACAAAGTGTTCAACATTTAAAACAATACACATTGACTTATAAACAATACACACAAGAGTGCAATGGCTTGCCAATGGCTATAGAGTTGTTTTCAATATTTTTTACTCCATAGTTTGTATGAAGGAATTTCTATCATTGTTGATTACAAATATGAGGCTAATATTTCAATTTAGAAGTCCATAAGTCAAGCATAGGTACAACTCATAGAAACAATAGTGTGTATGTGCCTAGTTACTATTGGAAGTCACTAAAAGCTAATGAAATTATTAGAGGCAGAAAAAAATTCAAACGACTTACCTCGAAAGCACCACCTGTCTGATCTAAAGGCGTAGAGGAGACATAGTGTTATTAAGATCAGGAACACTAAACACCCAGTAATCACAGCAACAACAGCTGTTAAAGGTACAGGTTCTAAAAAGAAATAAAAATACTTTAAAAAATAATAGCATGTCGGCCATCAAAGTCGGCTATTAAATAAAATCCATAAGTAGGTTATGGTAAACTAACATTTCAAATTTGGTCAGTTTACCAAATAAGGGCTATGGTAAACTGACATAGTCTTATTAAGATCAGGAACACTAAACACCCAGTAATCACAGCAACAACAGCTGTTAAAGGTACAGGTTCTAAAAAGAAATAAAAATACTTAAAAAAATAATAGCATGTCGGCCATCAAAGTCGGCTATTAAATAAAATCCATAAGTAGGTTATGGTAAACTAACATTTCAAATTTGGTCAGTTTACCAAATAAGGGCTATGGTAAACTGACATAGTCTTATTAAGATCAGGAACACTAAACACCCAGTAATCACAGCAACAACAGCTGTTAAAGGTACAGGTTCTAAAAAGAAATAAAAATACTTTAAAAAATAATAGCATGTCGGCCATCAAAGTCGGCTATTAAATAAAATCCATAAGTAGGTTATGGTAAACTAACATTTCAAATTTGGTCAGTTTACCAAATAAGGGCTATGGTAAACTGACATAGTCTTATTAAGATCAGGAACACTAAACACCCAGTAATCACAGCAACAACAGCTGTTAAAGGTACAGGTTCTAAAAAGAAATAAAAATACTTTAAAAAATAATAGCCTGTCGGCCATCAAAGTCGGCTATTAAATAAAATCCATAAGTAGGTTATGGTAAACTAACATTTCAAATTTGGTCAGTTTACCAAATAAGGGCTATGGTAAACTGACATAGTCTTATTAAGATCAGGAACACTAAACACCCAGTAATCACAGCAACAACAGCTGTTAAAGGTACAGGTTCTAAAAAGAAATAAAAATACTTTAAAAAATAATAGCATGTCGGCCATCAAAGTCGGCTATTAAATTAAATCCATAAGTAGGCTATGGTAAACTAACATTTCAAAAATCAAAATTTTGTTTTCACTTAGAACTAAAACAGAAATTTGTAAAGTCGGCATTTTCGTTCAGTTTTCGCAAGCTGAGACTACCACCCAACCATATTGGTTAAGCAAAATAAGGGAGTAAGATAACCAAAAACAATATTTCTCTCCTTAAAAAAAAATACACCAAATTATCTGTGAATCTATCAGTATTGATTTTTAAGCACTAAACTACAAAACCAATTCTTTCTCTTCCAGCTTAAGAAAACACTTTTCCTCTAACCTCGTTTATAGAGTCTAAAATGGATTTAAAAAAGAAAAAAATTGAATTTTCACAATACAGATGACCTCACAAGCTGGACGTCGATGACCAATAATAACCATTCCTAACACGCAATATTCTCCTATCTCCTAATTTACTCTTAACTTTCCTAACAATACTACTGAGCAATTTCTTATGACTACGGGAAAAACCATAAACGTTTAAAAAAGGAGAAGAAATTAATTTTATCACCTTGACCTGAACTGATTGCATTATTTTCATAATTTACTCTCATTGTAATAGAACGGCTTACACATTTTATAATACTCAATTAATCTCGAAAAAGCCAAACTAGTTCACAAATAAAAATAAATTCAAAAGCTTAAGCGAGACAATTATCAAACAGTTCATGGTAACGAACTGTAGTAAGGAGCGACCCGGCTCAATAGTAACCAAAACTCTAAAAAATAGAATTTTGATACCAAAAATTACATCAAAAGAATCGCATTTTAATGCTGGTTTTAAATATATAAGTTTCATAAAGTTTAGTCTTACCCATCAAAAGTTACGAGCCTAAGAAAATTTGCGTTATTTTAGAAAATAGGGGGAAACACCCCCCAAAAGTCATAGAATCTTAACTGTAGAAGTTTCGAGCTCCTATCTACAAAAATGTGGAAGTTTGCATTTTTTGCCAGAAGGCAGATCACGGATGCGTGTTTATTTGTTTTTTTGTTTTTTTTTTGTTTTTTTCCCCAGGGGTGATCGTATCGACCCAGTTGTCCTAGAATGTTGCAAGAGGGCTCATTCTAACGGAAATGAAAAGTTCTAGTGCCCTTTTTAAGTGACCAAAAAAATTGGAGGGCACCTAGGCTCCCCTCCCACGCTAATTATTTTCCCAAAGTCAACGGATCAAAATTCTGAGATAGCCATTTTATTCAGCGTAGTCGAAAAACTTTATAACTATGTCTTTGGGGACGACTTACTCCCCCACAGTCCCCGTGGGAGGGGCAACAAGTTACAAACTTTGACCTGTGCTTACATATAGTAATGGTTATTGGGAAGTATACAAGCGTTTTCAGGAGGATTTTTTTGGGAAGATTTGATCAGGATTTTTTTGGGAAGGATCAGGAGGATTTGTCATGGGAGAAGAAAATTTCCATGAAGGGAGAGCAGGATTTACTAGCATTATTTAAAAAAAAAACAATTAAAAAATAAATGTGAAAAAGCTTTTTCAGCTGGAAGTAAGGAACAGCAATAAAACTTAAAACAAACAGAAATTATTACCCATATAAGGGGCTCACCTCCTTCTAATACCTCGCTCTTTACGCTAAAGTATTTTTAGTAATTTCAACTATTTATTCTACGGCTTTTGTGATTCAGGGGTCATTCTTAATGAATTGGGATAAAATTCAAGCTTTAGTGTAAAGAGCGAGGTACTGACGATGGGGCGAATCCCCTCATATATGTAATAAAACATGAGAATACAAAAGTTCTTTACGTAAGCTAATTTATAAGTTACGTAAATCTTTTACCAATAAAAAGATTCGTAAAAAATTAAAAGTTCTAGTTGCCTTTTTAATTAACCAAAAAATCGGAGGGCAACTAGGCTTCGTCCCCCGCTCTTTTTTTCTCAAAATCATTCGATCAAAATTATGAGAAAGCCATTTAGCCAAAAAAAAAAAAATATGCAAATTTCGTTTTGATTATTCCTCTGCGGAGAACCAAAATCAAAACATGCATTGATTCAAAAACGTTCAGAAATTAAATAAAAAAAACAAGTTTTTTTAACTGAAAGTAAGGAGCGACATTAAAACTTAAAACGCACAGAAATTACTTCGTATATGAAAGAGGCTGCTTCCTCATCAACGCCCCGCTCTTTACGCTAAAGTTTTTTACTGTTTTAAAAAGAAGAATTGAGAGAAAGAGTCAAACTTTAGCGTAAAGAGCGGGGCGTTGATGAGGAAGCAGCCTCTTTCATATACGAAGTAATTTCTGTGCGTTTTAAGTTTTAATGTCGCTCCTTACTTTCAGTTAAAAAAACTTGTTTTTTTATTTAATTTATCCAAGAATTCACTTGAAAGACAAGTGTTGCCTCAATCCTATACGTTTCTTACTGATATTTATGAAAAAAAAAAAAATCAATTTCAAAAGCAAAGCTTTGTAAACACGGTGACTTTGACATGCATAATACTATCCAAGTGAATCTGAACATATTTATAAGACAGTACTTCCTTTGCCTACAATTTCGAAGTGCATCAAATTAAATAAAAGATGTACTAGAAAGAAGCTTTTGAAAGAGAAACAAAATTTTATTCCGTCCTTCTTTCTAGGTTCGATGACTCTTAACGTCACAGTATAAGATCGACAGTAACAGTGGACCATTATTCCAGAAAGATTCCAGTAACAGTATTCCAGAAAGAGACGACACAACTGAAGCACTTCAATGATAGATTTCAAGTAAGCATTTTTTACATGAGAATTTATGATTTTATCTTTACCAGGGGGTTACCAATTGGAGAATGTTTGAGGACCAAATGTTAAGGCAAAAGCCTAGTGGCACGTTACATTATCAAACAGTTTGTGGCAACGAACTGTAAGTAAGGAGCGACTCCGAAACTCTAAAAAACGGAATTTTGGTACCAACATAGACATCAAATGATTCAAAGTTTTACGCTGATTTTAAATATATAAGTTTCAACAAATTTAATCTTACACGTCAAAAGTTACGAGCCTCAGAAAATTTGCTTTATTTTTGAAAAAGGGGGGAAACACCCACTAAAAGTCATTGAATTTTATGAAAATCACACCATCAGATTTAGCTTATCAGAGCTTATCAGATTTAGCTTATCAACCATACTGTAGAAGTTTCAAGCTCCTATCTGCAAAAATGTGGAATTTTTTATTCTTTGTCAGAAGAAAGATGCACGTTTATTTGTTTGTCTGTTTTTTTTTTTGTTTTTTTTTTCCTAGGGGTAATGGTTTTTACCCAGTGGTCCTAGAATGTAGTGAAGGGGCTCAATCTAACGGAAATTAAAGGCTCTGTTGCCCTTTTTAAGTGACCAAAAAAATTGGAGGGCAACTAGACCTCCTCCACGCCAATTTTTCTCCCAAAGTCATCGAATCAAAATTTTAAGATAGCCATTTTGTTCAGCATAGTCAAATAATCTAATAACTATGTCTTTGAGGATGACTTAATCTCTCACAATCCCCGGGGAAAGGGCTGCAAGTTATGAATTCTGCCCATTGTTTACATCTATTATTTGTTATTGGGAAGTACACAGACCTTTTCAGGGGGGATTTTTTATGATGGTGGTGAGGATCTTATGTGAGAGGATCTGTCCACAGGGGAATTTATCATGGGGGAAGAGAATTTTCATGATGGGGCGCTGGATTCTCCAACATTATTTAAAAAACACAATGAGAAATCAAATAAAAAAAAAAGTCTTTTCAACTGAAAGTAGGGAGTAATTTCAAAACTTAAAACGAAGAGAAATTATCATGTATATGAGGCTGTTCGTCCCCTCCTCAATACCTCGCTATTTACGCTAAAGTTTTTTATAGTAATTTCAAAAGAGCTATTTATTCTAACTAAACGGCCTTTGTGATTCTAGGGGTAATGCTTAAAGAATCGGATTAAAATTCGAAGTTTAGTATAAGGAGCGAGGTGTCCTCATAATATGTAATAACAATATATAAAGATATAATTTCATTGCGTAATTTAATTTGTAAATTAGGTATATTTACTACTA
This sequence comes from Artemia franciscana, assembly GCF_032884065.1. Classification (NCBI taxonomy): domain Eukaryota; kingdom Metazoa; phylum Arthropoda; class Branchiopoda; order Anostraca; family Artemiidae; genus Artemia; species Artemia franciscana. The sequence goes on from NW_027063050.1 coordinate 23,678, forward strand.
ATAATTTTTTTAAATAAAATTAAAAGTTCTAGTGGACTTTTTACATGACCAGAAAAATTGAGGGCTACTAGGCCTCCCCCTCGCCCTTTTTTCTCAAAATATTCAGATCAAACCTTAGAGAAAGCCAATTAGCCAAAAAAAGGAAAATTAGCATGCAAATTTTGTTTTAATTATTCATGTACAGTGAGCCAAATAAAAACCTGCATTAATTCAAAAGCGTTAAGAAATTAAATTCAAAAAAAGTTTTTCCTACTGAAAGTAAGGAGGGACATTAAAACTTAAAACGAACCGAAATTATTCCCTATATGAAAGAGCTGGCCCCTCATCAACACCCTGCTCTTTATGCTAAAGTTTTTTATAGTTTTAAAAAGTAAAGTTGTGAGAAAGAGTTAAACTTTAGCGTAAAGAGCGAGGCGTTGAGGAGGGGACAACCCCTTTCATACACGGAATAATTTCTGTCCGTTTTAAGTTTTAATGTCGCTCCTTACTATCAGTTAATTTTTTTTTTTTATTTAACAATTCCGGTAAGTCCATAGGCCTATCACCACGCAGATGCTTGATTAAACATAAAGTAAGAGTAGAGTGGCAAATTACATCATAGTTCCGCCAGGGTACACAAAGTAAGAGGAGACTCCCATTTACCGATGGAGTATCAGTTGTTTCTTTTTCGTGTGGAAAAGGGCTTAGCCCTATAGCATTTCTTTGCATAAATGCCACATTAAAAACCTACATTCAAACAAACCTATACAAGGCATATACAGCCCTAATTAGAACTTATGCAGTCCTATTCCTTCCTTAATGGCTGTTTTAGATTTAGCAGTAGTAGGCTAAAACCTATATTTGGTAGAACTATGATGTTAGTGGAAAGGACTTGGGATAAAACCATCCTCAGATTCTCTGGGGATTGCAACTAAACCTTTCAATCGCAAAGCCTCCTCCCTCAAGAAGTGATGACTCTTCTGATAATTATGGCCAATTGCAGCTGTACAGTGCGGTCAAGGGCACTAGGGGGAGGCATGGGGAGAAATCGCTCCCTAGATTTTGAAAAATACCCTTATTTGGCGTTTCTAACTGAAAAAGAAAAAGCCCAAACTCCCCCCCAAGATTTTCAAAATTGCATTTTCTTTACATTATCAAGAAAAAGCCGATGAAAACGAAAAAATGCCCTCCCTCCCAGATTTGTAAAGCTATTTTCTTATGTTTATTTTAATAAAAATCAAAAATATCTTTGCCCTCCCTTAAAATTTGTGAATTGACACCCCTGGTTGTACTGGTTTCAGGTGGTTTTGGCTGTGATTGGCTATTAGTAGCAACAGCAGCCAGTAAACTTAAAGTGATTTTGTCAACTTTCCGTCAATTAAACGATATGATTTTTTTTTTTTTATAATACTGATCAATTCTGTTTACTATTAACATTGTAAAATAATCAATATAATTCTGCTCACTATCTTAATTTTGTTATCTTTCTGACTGAACAACCACTTAAAAACTTTGTTTTCCGGAATTAAAAGAGAAAAATAGTACATTTCTTACTGAATTGTTTATACCTCGATTATAGTATCATAGAATATTTTGGATAGAAATACAAAGAGGAAAAACGGAGCTATTCTCGGGCCATGAAAATATTATTCACTTAGAAGCAACAGAATGTGTGATAGAAACACGATTGCTAGGGTGAATAAAAATGCAGCCAAAGAACTCCAGGATATCTAATAACCGGATTAGAACATTATGAAGGAAAACAGGCACATCTTCTGAAAATAAAGTAATAAAAAGGAAGTATGAGCAAAATATGAACTGAATAACGATTAATAAAAAGACTATGAAAATAATATAGTAGTAAAATAAAGAGTAAAAAATAATACTATAAACAGTAATAGTAAGAACAATAATTACGAAATAATAATAATATTACTAATTTTTGGACAGATAGTAACAATAAACAAAGGAATGAAACCCTATTTACCTGCTACGCGAAGAGAAATCGTCGCGTGAGCTGATCCTCGGCTGTTGTCGACATGGAACTCGTACGTTCCGGCGTCTTCTAATTCCACCCGTTGGATGGCTAGTTTGGCTTCATAGCACGAAGGCCTTCTCGTCTATTAGTGAGATAATTTTAAATAAGTAATTAGTATAACTTCCAAGACACAGCTTCCCTTTTTTTAGTCAAAAGGAATTTAGAATTATAGAAAGATGCATTAGAAGAAGAATTAAGAGGCTAGAAGCCACTGTAAAGAAAACGGTCTAGTTGAGCACACATCTAGGAGCTTTTTTTTTGGGGGGGGGGGGTAACAAAATAAATTTTCAGAGGGGAGCAACAATAAAAAATAAAATTTTATTTGATAATTTGAATGAGAAGTCCCCTGAGATTCAACACAAATTTAAGATACCAGGGGGGACCCACTGGGAACGTTCCTAGGTCACATGGTCCAACTTGGGGAACTTTAAAAGGGTTGCAAGGAACACTACCTTCAATGGAATGTTTTAAGGATTGGTCGCAATCATCTGAAAGATTGTATATCTAGATTAGTTGCATGATAAAAATACGTAAATCTTAAAAATATTTAATTTAAGAAAAAAAATGAAAACTCAAAGGAATGTAAAAATTTAGTAGGGGTTTTTGTGTGAGTAAACTCAAAATTAGAAAATTTTATGTATATGAAATCAGCCTAAAATTAGATTTTCCTATGATGGTAAGGATAGCTTAGATCATATTATTAAGTCTACAAAACCATTCATGGAAGCTGTTTCTATCAAACAGTTTGTGGTAACGAACTATAAGTAAGGAGCGACCCGGCTCAATAAAAACCTAAGTTAAAAAAAAAAAAAAACGGAAATTTGAAACCAATACATACATCTAAAGAATTGGATTGTCATACTGGATACAATACTTGGATTGAATTGGATTGGAATAAGTTTAGTCATACCCATCAAAATTTACGAGCCTGGGAAAATTTTCCTTATTTTCGAAATGAAAGTGGAAACCTCTAAGAGCCATATAATGTTAATGAAAATCACAGAATTATAATCAGCGCATCAAAAAACTCTAATATAGAGGTTCCAAGCTCCTATCTGAAAAAATGCGGAGTTTTATATGTTTGGCCAGAAGAAAGATCACGGATGCGTGTTTTTTTTTTTTTTTCTTCCCCAGGGGTCATTGTATGGGGCCAGTGGTCCCAGAATATTACGTAAGGGCTAGTTCGAACAGAAATTAAAAGTTCAAGTTCCCTTTTTGAGTGACCGGAAAAATTGCAGGGCAACTAGACCCCCTCTCACGCTCATTTTTCCCAAAGTCACCCAATCAAAATTTTGAAATATCTGTTAGTTTCATCATGGTCGATTCCAATAACTATGTCTTTGAGGATGACTTAATCCCCCGCAGTCCCCGGGGGAAGGGCTGCAAGCTATGAACATTGCTCGTTATTTATACATAGTATTGGTTATTGGAAAGTATACAGACGTTTTCAGTGGGGATTTTTTTTCTGGCGGGGGGATCGGAGGTTACACGGGAGGATCTTTCCATGGAGGAAGTTTTAATGGGGGAAGGGTGTTTTCTATGTAGGGGGCACCGGATTTTCCAGCTTTATTAAAAAAAATGATCACAAAAAAGTAAATTTTTTCAACAGAAAGTAAGGAGCAACATTAAAAATTAACGAACAGAAGTTATAACGTATGTGAGGGGGTTGGCCTCACATTAAACGATCATTGTGATTCAGGGGTCATTCATAAAAAGTTGGAACAAAGTTCAAACTTTAGTATAAGGAGCGAGGTATTGAATAGGGGTTGAACCCCCTCGTATACGTAATAATTTCTGTTCGTTTTAAGTTTTAATGTTGCTCCTTACTTACAGTTGAAAAACTTTGTTTTTTATTTTATCTATTAAAGAATTTACCAAGATTTCAGTATCAATCGGGTTCTGATGAAATCTTGTTACGATAGATTAAAGGCTTAACTTTCGGGAGAGGATAGGTTTCCAAAAATTGTGCTTTTTGGTGATCCAGCAGGAGCCAAAGGAAAAGCAGGGCGTTTTTGTATGGGTTGAGAAGAGGTAAAAAAAAAGGTTATAAAGAAATAGAGTCCTGACGAGAGAGAGAGAGAGCAAAGAGTTAAGCACTGAATAGAGCCTGGTAGAGGAGGTGTATGCACACTTGTGTTAACTTCAAGTAGTTGTAAGACGTAGCAGTAGTATTAGTAATTAACAAAAACAATGAAAACATAAATATCGGCACTTACTTGTTATACTGACCACACCAAAAAACTGAAGTTAGGTTAATCTTAATGAAATATATCAAAATATGATGAAAATATGACACTTTAGTAGCAAAATTGTTTATACTACAACAGATAATTAATAATCTAATTACAATAAATCTGTATTAGATACCGTCTATCTCTCACAGGCTATGCTGACTATCTCCGAGTAGACATATAAAATTGGTTTCATTATAGATCAAGAACAAAGTGTGGTCGCTATAACATGTAAGTACCTAAATACAGTATTTATAGTATTTCTGCTTTTCCTTTTTGTAACATGATAGACGTTTAGAGGGAAGGGGGTGCTTGTCCCACCACACTGAAACAACTACAACATCAGTGATGGTAGAACCCAGTAATATGGCCTTTGATGGTGTGATTAGGGAAGGTGGTTAACATGGAGATTAGGTCTTGAGCTGAAAAGCACATCTTTCGGGGTAAATTTACTTTCTGGGCTAGATAAGCCACTATTTTTACCAAATAAACAAAAAAAAAGGATAGAAGCGTCACTGATGGTAAATAATGAAAAAGGATTACACGGTTTAAAATAGAAAGCCATAATTTTTTTTCACTTAATTTAGTTATAGTATAGACGTAATTATTGGTTAATATTCACTTAATTTGAGGGGAAGAAAATACGTAGGGCAGTGGCATGTCAGGATCAATAGAAATATTTTAAGAATTGGCAATGAAAATTTCTTAAGACAATTTATTATAGTGTTGATAGTAATGCATATTCGTTATAAGACATCTCTAACTTGAAATTTTTAATGAACTGTAAGTTTCTCATTTTGGAGAACAATTCTCAAAAAAAGCTTCTTGGTTTAACTCTACAAGGGTTTAAATCATAGAGTTGAAATTTCCACATTCTCAAAATGCTATCTTCGATATACATATAAACATCAATTATTAAAAGGAACACTGATAAAAATTAAGCAGGCCAATTTAAACCTGTAATAATAATCTGCAAACCTTTGATAGTAAGACGTTTATAAAGACAGTTTCCCCCTTTTTGGATGTTTTTTTTTTCATTTATTTATATTAAGCTTTCTGAAAAATAATTTTGCAGTAACTTATAACAAAATCAAAAGTAAACCTTACAGGAACGAGGGCTAAAGGGGTAAACTTTCCATTCCCTTCTGTAATAACAGTACTTCCCATCCTCCAAAGATGGTGAGGTGCTGGTTCTGCGCAGAATTCCACGTGAATTGTGGTGTCTTTACCCAGCTCCACAGTAATGGTTCTTTCCGAAAATCGTGGCCCAATTTCAGGAGGTCCTAAAATCAGAAATGTATGTCACGGTTCCGACAAACAGATGATCATTTTATTTTATAACTAGGGTGCTATTGGGGTTGACTCTGGGGTTAAGTTTCATAGAGGTCGGCAACGCGGCTGACAGTAGGGCGGCAAGGGGACCGTAAAAATGCTCTTTTGTAACGTTGTAATTGTTACGACACAAGACATGGATCCATTTTAAAATGAATGGATTATTGTTAATTATTATTGTTAACAATGGTAAAAATGTGCTAACTAGTTTGCATTAGATGCTAGATTTTCACCTAAATACTCTTAGCCTCGGTTCTAGTATTAGTAGCTCTTCACTTAGAAACAATAAATCTCTTTCCATACGAATTGCCTTATTGAAAACAGGGAATAATAAATACATCAAACAGTTTGTGGAAACGAACTGTAAGTAAGGAGCGACCCGGCTCAATAGCAACTGAAACTCTGAAAAACAGAACTCTTATACCAATATATATATATATATATATATATATATATATATATATATATATATATATATATATATATATATATATATATATATATATATATATATATTATTTTCGTGCTGATTTTAATTATATTTGTTTTATTATGTTTTATTTATATCCATCAAAGGATACGAGCCTGAGAAAATTTGCCTGATTTTCCAGAAAAGGAGGAAAGAACCTCCAAAATTTATAAAATTTTAATGAAAATCACAACATCAGATTCAGAATATAAGAGAATTTTACTCTCGAGGTTTCAAGCTCCTATCTGGAAAAATGTAAAATTTTGTAATTTTTGCCAGAAAAAGATCACGAATGCGTGTTTATTTATCGATTATTTTTTTTTAATTTGTTTCTTTGGGTGATCGTATCGACCCTGTGGGCCTAGAACAACTGGAGAGGGCTCATTAGAACAGAAATTAAAAGTTCTACTGCCCTTTTTAAGTGACCAAAAATATTGGAGGGCACCCAGGCCCCCACCCACGGCACTTTTTTCCCAAAATTGTCCAATTAAAATTCAAAGATTGCCATTTTTCAACATAGTTGAAAGGCCTAATAACTATATTTTTGGAGCTAACAGGACCCCCTCTCCAGAACCCCTGGGGAAAGGTCTCCAAGTTATAAAATTTGCCCATTGTTTACGTATAGTATTTGTATAGTATTAGTATTTTGGAAAGTATACATACATTTTTTGGGTGAGGAGGGGAGGACACATGTTATGCTGGGAGGAGGACTTTGCATGGGGAGAATTTTCCATGGAGAAGAAATTTTCCAGGGGTGAAATTTACAGGGGAAATTGTATACTGGAGAAAATTGCCAGAACTCCTCCTTAACACCTCGCTCTTTACGCTAAAGTTTAAATTTTTCCAATTCTTTAAAAATGACTCCTAAAACACAAGGGTCATTTAATTAGAACAATAAGTAACTTTTTTTAATGTAAAAAAAACAACTTAAAGTGTTTTTTATTTATTTAATAACACACAGAGCCCACTTCGCTGTTAACATATGATTAAGATAGTTTTAATCAGGTCATTTGGCGCATACAACCATTCGTGGAAACTGTTTTCATCTAATAAAGAACTTAACAATATTTTGGCTTCCATCGAATTTTGATCTATTGAAAAATTTTTTTAACTGAAAGTAAGGATCGATATAAAATTTAAAACGAACAGAAATTACTCCGTATACGAAAGGGGCTTTTCCTCCTCAACGCCCCGCTCTTTACGCTAAAGTTTGACTTATTCTCTTAACTTTACTTTTTAAACCAGTAAAAAACTCACACTTTTACATCTTCTCATCTCATTTCCATCATAATAGTTGTAATCTTTCAAATAGTCCGTGGTAACGAACTGTAAGTAAGGAATGACGCGGTTCAATAGTAACCGAAACTCTAAAAAAAGGATATTCTGATACCAATAGATACATCAAAGAAATTGGCTTATTATGCTGATTCTAAATATAAAAGCTTCGTTAATCTTATTGTTACCCATCAGAGGCTACCAACCTGAAAAAATTTGCCTTATTTTCGAAAAAGGAGGGAAACACCCTATAAAAGTCGAAGAATATTACTGAAAATAACATCATTAGATTTAGTGTATCAAGGAATTTTATTGTAGAAGTTTCAAACTCCTATCTGCAAAAATGTGAAAATTTCTATTTTTGCCAAAAGAACGATCACGGTTGTGTGTTTATTAGTTATTTTTCTAGGGTGATCATATCGACCCACGGGTCCTAGAACATTGGGAAAGGACTCATTTGAAGAGAAATTAAAAAATCTGATGTCCTTTTTAAGGTACCAGAAAGATTCAAGGGCAACTAGGCCCCTTCCCTCACCCCTTTTTCCCAAAATCACTTGATCAAAATTTTAAGATAACCATTTTGTTCATCATAGTTGAAAGGCCCAATAACTTTACCTTTGGATAAAGGTTCTTAAGCTATAAAATTTGCCCATTGTTTACACATCAAATTTGTTATTGAACTATGTATACATTTTCGGGTGGGGGGCGAATTTTATGCAGGGGGGTTCGTCCACGGGGGAATTTTCCAAGGGGAGAAGGTCTCCAGGGAGTGAACTTTTCGGTGGAAATTTAACAGTGGGGGATTTGGCATAATCCATATACCAAAATTATTTTATGTCTTGCTTTCTCTTTTCCGTTTCAATTTTACGCGTGGAGATATTAAGGCTAATTTTCCGGGGTAAATTGTCCGGAATTGAATTTTCTAGACTAGAGGATAATTCCGTGAGGAGGGGTAATTATCCGCGGAGGAGCAGTCAGATTTCCTGGCATTATTTCAAAAACGATCAGAAACTAATAAAAACACAAGCTTTTTCAACTGATAGTAAGGAGCAACATTTTAATTTAAAACGAACAAAAATTATTAAGTATATGAATAGGGCTGCCCCCTGCTCAACACCTCGCTCTTACCGCTAAAGTTTGAATTTGGTTTCAATTCCTTAAGAACGACTCCTGAAACACAAAGGGTCGTGTAATTAGAACAATAAGAAGCTTTTTTAGAAATACTAAAAAACCATAGCGTCAAGAGCGAGGTGCTATGGAGGGGGAACCCCTTCATATGCGTAATAATTTCTGTTCGTTTCAATTTTTGATGTTGCTCCTTACTTTTAGTTGAAAAAACTTCTTTTTATTTAATTTATAATATTAATCTAACCTAAATTCAATAATAAATGCACTCAAACTTGATAATAAGAAAATAAGATTTTTCAAAGAAAAAGCAATGAGAAATGCCAAGACTAAAAAAAACGAGCAATACATAACTCGTGTATGAAGCCAAACAAAATGAACAGGACTAGGAATGAGGAAAAGTTACCCAAAACAAGAGGAGTCAATTCATGAAAGTGTAGAAAGGGGCGAAATGCATTTTTCAAAATCTTTTGGGGGATAATTATGTTGTCTTGTGTAAAATAAAAAAAAAAAAATTTTTTGAAATATTGGGGGAGGGGAAAGGTCAATTACCCCCCCCCCCCGAAAAAACGCTTGTGCTTTAAAATGAACAGGAACTATATAAAAAAGTATGGGATTGACACCCTCCTTAAGCTCACTTAAAGACTACGAGAGCTTCATAACCGCCTTAAAAGATTTTAATATTGATTGACTTCCTTTTATTTTCAAGAGAACCAAATCGCTTGTTATTTCAGTAACTCAGGTTTATCTGTTTTGTTTGTCATGTCTAAAGATTACCAAACTTCAACATAATTCTAACAATATTTCCGAATATTTTTAAAACGGCTTAGTCAAACGGTACTGAAATATACATGAGAAGAAATTGAAAAATCAAACCCCTAGGGAAGAAAAAATCAGACCCCCCACTTCGTTTCTATGACAATTGTTTATTACTATTTTCTAAGGTCAGATATTAGTCTGTCAAACAAATAAATACAAAGGTTAGCCTTATGCACGAAACGGCAGTCCAAAACAAGGGGAAAAGAAATAATATTTTGTTAAGCTCTGAGGCCTACAATGCGTTTTTTATACTATGGTGAACAAACAAGTTGATCAAATTTCAATGTTAACACAACAGTATCGACTTTTGCTCAGTGAATTGTGTCTACCACACGGCGATAGAATGAGTGAGTACAGAAAGTTTGAAGAGGGCTTATTCGACCATGAATTAAGTTTTGTGTACTCTTGACAGTAGTTTTAGTTTTAGTCCTTGAACTGAATTGGTTTATTTTTGTGTCGCCAATGGTCATATACCAATGCTAATGGTCTGTCTGTTTCAACAGATCCAACTATTCTTTGAGCGTATCAAACAGTTCGTGGTAACGAACTGTAGTAAAAAGCGATCCGGCTCAATAGTAACCAAAACTCTATAAAGCGGAATTTTGATACCAATAGTTACATCAAAAGAATTTTATTTTTATGCTGATTTTAAATATATAAGTTTCATCAAGTTTAGTCATACCCATCAAAAGTTAAGAGCCTGAGAAAATTTGCCTTATTTTAGAAAATAGAGAGAAACACCACCTAAAAGTCATTGAATCTTAACAAAATCACACCATCAGATTCAGTGTATCAGAGAACCCAACTGTACAAGTTTCAAACCAAATAGCCTCAAAGTTTTACCCGTTGCTGAATTTGCTTGTTGCAAAATGTGTCAAATTTTGAACCAGAAAACAAACCCAAAACTTGTTTGTTTGTTTTAAAATTAGACTAAAAGCTATTAAAAAGACCAAAATATATTTGAGCCACAAAATTATTTACAAGTATAGTCTCTGTGTCTCCGCTATACAATTATATCGAAAAATTCACAACTAAATGACAACTAAGATAAACGGCGCCATTAAGTAGGCCTGATTGTAGCAATATACTGAAATCGACACAGGGGAAGATTAAAGCGATAAACCAGGAGAGAGGGGAAATATCCATAGCTCACGCATATGTTCACTTGGCACGTTATTTTGCTTTTTGCGTATCTAAGTGCCGAATTCTACCTATCAAATGATAGTATCTCCGTTTGATTAATTATTTATTATTGTTGATGGCCCCAGGAGCAGCAGTGGGGGTTAACAATAGAAAAAACCTTCATCAAAACGCGCATAATATTGGGGGAAGAGGTATCTTGATGTTTTGGCGATGGCCTGGATTTGAGCCGTATCCTGTTGCAATCAATGCGTATGACAATCACACATAGGTCCATACTGAGGGGGGAGGGTGTAAGGGCACTCTGTTTGAACCCCACTCCGAAATTTTTGTTTGACTCGTAAAAAAGTAACAAAATGCATATAAACAAATCTTTGGTGTGTTTTGTAATTTTTTTTTGTTGCCCCCTCCCCAAAAAAATTCTTGATATGGCCCTGACCACATGGAATTCAACGAAAGGGATATACTGTTATATTCTTAAAAGTAATTGGCACTAAAGTCCAAATTTATTAATTGTAACCACTAATTTACACAGCATGAAACAATGGCATAAATCCTATTTCTGTTCAAACATCAATGATGAATTATTTACCAGAAGTTAATCCTTGTGGTTGACAACCATAAGGGCACGCAGTAATTCGCAAAAAAGTTGTATTTGACGGAATTGAGCTTAATTTATTTTGCAGTTACTTATTCGCTCCATTTATGCTTTATTTCGTTAACCATTTCCAAAGCACATTTACGGTGCCTAATAAAACGACATCAGTTCAACCACCATACAAGTTACCATATTGGCTTATCCAATAAAATCCAGAATCGATGTTTCGTAGCCCCAGGACGCTTAGGCCACCCAGTAGTTAAAAAAAAAATCTAGTCCTTATTGCAGTTTCTTCATTTCATACAGGAAATCAATGCACATGGACTGTGGAATTATACTGTATATAGTGCGCCCTAAACTTTTGAAGAGGACAAAAAACTGAAAAAGAGGTTCAGAAGCTTTTGATTGTTATTAATAAACAGTTAAAAAACTATTGGAAAAAAAGTTAAGAAACTAAAAATGTCAGGTAACAGCATTTAGGCTGTGGAAATCTAATATGAATTCATTTCAAATAGTATCACTGTCACGCTTAAAGGTCGTATGTACCCTAATATTTTCAAACTTCTGACATTTTTGCCAAAAAATATTTGTCAAGTCCTCAAACGGAGGATTAGCAAAGTAACGTTGACTTGAAGGATCGAAGAGCGGTTGAACCCACATCTGCTTGCTGATCTCTCATTGGAAAGTATCTTAGTGAAGGATTTTCGAGATTTTCTCAGAAACGATCTAAAAATGTCAGTCGTGAGCTTTATGTACGACAAGAACAGTATGTTGCTCCTGTAACAATCCGATTAAAGGTTTTTCTAAAAGTGCGATTCTAACAACACCTTAATGCTGCTTTTTCCACTTTGAATTTGCGTAATTTCGTTTGTAATGTTTCTCGTAAAGTTTGATCATAAATGCCATCTTCAGCTGACACTGAAGATGTCTAATTATAAAAAGCACTTACTTTGGAACATCATGTTTTGAATGAGTCGTCACTCATTTTTCTAAGACCACCATTGTCGAGCTAGACATGCCAGAAGAAAAAAGTGAACACCCAGATGGTTTTCCAGCCAATTCAAAATATGCTTATTGTAAATCTGGAGATTCACAGAACAGATTCATCAAATAAGTAAATACGCCCTTTTTTTCTTTTTTATTGTTTCCAGACCTCTTTGTAATTATCAATCGATTTATATTACCTTTTTAATATAATTATGTCATGAAAGTTGTAAGTAACAAAAGGTGCTATAACACAATATTTACTAGGAAAGACTGTCCCTTGTTCAAAGCCCAGGGTAGTGGCGTTAATTTGCAAACTCTACAGGGGGCAAATTTGTCGTTTTTTCGCAAGTTTTAATGGAAGTACTGGAAGTACACAGGTACCCCTGCCAGCTTCCTGCCTCCCCACAATTGAAACCACTAGCTTAAGATCTACAAGTTTTATGTCATACTGTTCATGCATCCAAACACAAGCTTAATATTAATTTAAAAAAAATAAATTTTTTTCAATGAAAGTAAGGAGCGACATTAAAACTTAAAACGAACAAAAATTACTTCGTATATGAAAATGGCTGCTTCCTCATCAACGTCCCGCTCTTTACGCTAAAGTTTGACTCTTTCTCTCAACTCTACTTTTTAAAACAGTGAAAAACTTTAGCGTAAAGAGCGGGACGTTGATGAAGAAGCAGCCCCTTTCATATACGAAGTAATTTTTGTTCGTTTTAAGTTTTAATGTCGCTCCTTACTTTCATTTAAAAAAACTTCTGGACATTTTTTAATTAATGCATTTTATTTTATCTTGACTCTCCACGCATAAATAATCAAAACGAAATTTGCATATTAATTTTTTTTGGGCTGAATGGCTTTTTCATAGTTTTAATCGGAAAATTTTGAAAAAAAAGGAGCGAGAGAGGAGGCCTAGTTGCCCTCCATTTTTTTGATTACTTAAAAAGGCAACTATAACTTTTAATTTTTTACGAACGTTTTCATACGTAAAAAATATACGTAACTTACGAATTAACTTACGTAGCGAACTTCCATATTCGTATGTTTTTATTGCGTATATGAGGGGGCTCACCCCTCGTCGATACCTCGCTCTTTATACTAAAGCTTAAATTTTGTCCCAATTCCTTAAGAATGATCCCTGAATCACAAAGGCCGTAAACTAAATAGTTGAAATTACTAAAAATACTTTAGCCTAAAGAGCGAGGTATTACGAGGAGGTTTTAAGTTTCGTTTTAAGTTTTAATGCTGCTCCTCACTTTCAGTAGAAAAAACTTTTCATATTTATTTTTTCATTGTTTTTTTTAAATAGTGCTAGAAAATACTGCACTCCCTCCATTGAAAGTCTCTTTTCCAATAAAACGTTCCTCCATTGAAAGATCCTCCCACTTAAACCCCCTTCAACTCTCCCCCAAACCAAAAAATCTCCCTGAAAACGTCTGTACACTTCCCAGTAACCATTACTATATGTAAACACAGGTCAAAGTTTGTAACTTGCGGCCCCTCCCACGGCGACTGCGGGAGAGTAAGTCGTCCCCAAAGACATAGTTATTAGGTTACACGACTATGGTGAATAAAATGGATATCTCAGAATTTTGATCCGGTGGATTTGGGGAAAAAATTAGCGCGGGAGGGGGCCTAGGTACCCTCCAATTTTTAGGTTAATTAAAAAGGGCACTAGAACTTTTAATTTCCGTTAGAATGAGCCCTCTTAAGACATTCTAGGACCACTGAGTCGATACGATAACCCCTGGAAAAAACAACAACAAATAAACACGCATCCGTGATTTGTCTTCTGGCAAAAAATGCTAAATTCCACATTTTTGTAGATATGGACTTGAAACTTCTACAATAAGGTTCTCTGATACGCTGAATCTGATGGTGTGATTTTCGTTAAGATCGTATGACATTTAAGGGGTATTCCCCCCTATTTTCTAAAATGAGGCAAATCTTCTAAGGCTCGTTACTTTTGACGAGTAAGACTAATCTTGATGAAACTTATATATTGAAAATCAGCATTAAAATGCGATTCTTTTGATGTAACTTTTGGCATAAAAATTCCATTTTTTAGAGTTTTGGTTACTATTGAGCCGGGTCGCTCCTTACTACAGTTCGTTACCACGAATTGTTTGAAATGGAAGCAGTATTCTATCGTAGCTTTAACAAACGTATTCACAAATATTTCAAGTAGCAGATCGATTATTTAAACATCCATGTTTATTTTTAACGATTTCAGTAGCAAAGTCTCTATTTTTGGAATGTTAATAGAAGCATAGACTTTTTACGATTAAAGCCTCATCGATATATCTCACCCAATAAACAAAAACATTTGAAATAATTCCCTGCTTCCTGGGAAAATCTTTGCTTTGAATACTAAACTTTACTCTGAACTATCTTGAACTCAGAAATCCTTATATTGTTGGAAAATATCGCAACGACATACTCCATAATGAGGTATCGTATTTAAATATACCTTACTAAGAAGTTCAAGTCAGTGCCCTGCTAAAGCAATTTTGAGGTTTAGGCCTAATAACACCTTGGTAAGAACATGGAGGAAGAGTAGATAATTTGTTTTAACAAGATACTTACCGGGACAGGATACCAGACACTTACCAGGGTACTAAACTGAGCAAAGTGTTCCTTTTTAGCTTAGGCAAAAAAAAAAAAAAAAAAAAAAAAAAAAAAAAAAAAAAAAAAAAAAAAAAAAAAAAAGCTCGAGAAAAATGTGGCTAGGAGCTATAATGGTAAATACATAATGTTAGTCGTCCGGCTGGAACTGAATTCTGGAACGGATTTTTTTAACTTAGGCGATGAAAAACTTTACATAAATTATTTATAAAAAGCCAACCCCTGTATTTTTTTAAATGGGCTAGGAGCTACAATAATAAATACATAATGTTTGTCATCCCACCGGAACTGATGTTTTTTTTAGCTCTGGAACTGAATTCTGTAATTGATGTTATTCTAGTTTAGACAATAAAAAAAACACTTGAGTAAAATATTACAAAAAACAAATCCCTGTTTTGTTTAAGTGGCTAGGAGCTGCAACGATAGACACATAATGTTAGCCATCTCAAATGAAATGATCTGCAGGGCTCCATCCAGAAGAAACACATGCGATGCTCCGATTACAGATACGATAGGTCACCAAACGACTTAAAACCAAATTTTGTATGACCATCAAAACTGTATCAATATCATAAACGTGCCACGAGATAATTCAATTAAATCAACTTCAATTTGCGTGACCCCTTGGTAGCACAGTAGATTGGTAGTCTGCTTGGCAATACGGGTCTGGGTTCGATTCCAGCTGCAGCAAGTTTGGGCGACAGGCTTGCTACGTAATACTGTAAAAAAAAGATCCTGAAATTGAAATGTCAGTTCGACGCTTTTGTGCTAGCAATAGCCCTGAAGGATATATATCCAGTATTTTATCCATTTGCATGTAATTCAAGGGGATACATTTTACTATCTAACCATCAATCTAGACGGTACTCCAAAGTAAGCAAGACTTGGCTTGAAGTAGCCACTTTTAGGACTAAAGACAACACCCAGTGAAAGACAACATTCTTCCATGTTTCTGTACCAGAGAGACCTGCACTCAACCTGTATCCTAGACCAAGGGAAAGTAAATAAATAATTAACCAAAGTTTAGAACTAACATCTTAAATAATAATGAACGTTGATAATTTAAACAAATCTTCTCACCAGATAGACGTAAAATAGCTGGTTTACTTCTGGCCTTACGAATATTGCCTTTGATTTTGTTTGAAGCCTCGCAGAAGTATTCACCCTGCAATATAAACACATCAAATAATACTTGATATTTAAATTTAAGCGTTAAAATAGATATTAAACCTTAGATATTACATTGTTTTGATCCATAACTAAACTATTGCATATGTTCTTATGCAACCGAATTATGTAAAATATGTAAATATTTTCTTATGTAAAAATATGTAACCGAATATGTTTCAACAACAGGTAGAATTTTAATTGGGATTCTTCTCTTTGTTGACATAGCAAAATTACCATTTTAGCAAATAGTAATTTTACTATTAAATTTTAGCTAAAATTACCATTTTAGCTAAAAATAGTAATTTGGAGCTTCATTTCTTTTTCAGTAATTTTTTTTTTACATTACTAAAGTGCTTATGCCTGGGCAATTTGCTGATGCAATTAATAGAAATCTTTAAAAATATTTCTCCCAAAGTTTTTGCATGAACTTAAAAAGAAAAAATTTCACATGCTGACAATGGTCTACGTTGCGCAGTGACCGCAATGACCGATCTCTTGATTTTTTGTCTTTGGCCGGGAGTGCAATCCGTACCTTTGAAAAATTAAATAAAAAAAAAACAAGTTTTTTTAACTGGAAGTAAGGAGCGACATTAAAACTTAAAACGCACAGAAATTACTTCGTATATGAAAGAGGCTGCTATCTCATCAACGCCCCGTTCTTTACGCTAAAGTTTGACTCTTTCTCTCAATTCTTCTTTTTAAAACAGTAAAAAATTTTAGCGTAAAGAGCGGGGCGTTAATGAGGTAGCAGCCTCTTTCATATACGAAGTAATTTCTGTGCGTTTTAAGTTTTAATGTCGCTCCTTACTTCCAGTTGAAAAAACTTGTTTTTTTTTTTATTTAATTTCTGAACGTTTTTGAATCAATGCATGTTTTGATTTTGGCTCTCCGCAGAGGAATAATCAAAACGAAATTTGCATATATATTTTTTTTTTTGTTAAATAGCTTTCTCATAATTTTGATCGAATGATTTTGAGAAAAAAGAGTGGGGGACGAAGCCTAGTTGCCCTCCGATTTTTTGGTTAATTAAAAAAGCAACTAGAACTTTTAATTTTTTACGAATATTTTTATTGGTAAAAGATTTACGTAACTTATAAATTAGCTTACGAAAAGAACTTTTGTATTCTCATGTTTTTATTAAATATATGAGGGGATTCGCCCCATCGTCAGTACCTCGCTCTTTACACTAAAGCTTAAATTTTATCCCAATTCATTAAGAATGACCCCTGAATCACAAAAGCCGTAGAATAAATAGTTGAAATTACTAAAAATACTTTAGCGTAAAGAGCGAGGTATTAGAAGGAGGTGAGCCCCTCATATGGGTAATAATTTCTGTTTGTTTTAAGTTTTATTGCTGTTCCTTACTTCCAGCTGAAAAAGCTTTTTCACATTTATTTTTTAATTGTTTTTTTTTTAAATAATGCTATTAAATCCTGCTCTCCCTTCATGGAAATTTTCTTCTCCCATGACAAATTCTCGATGGAAAGTTCCCCCAGCATATCCCTCTCTTCTCAACCCCTCCCCCCAACCAAAAAAATCCTCCTGAAAACGCCTGTATACTTCCCAATAACCATTACTATATGTAAGCACAGGTCAAAGTTTGTAACTTGTTGCCCCTCCCATGGGGACTGTGGGGGAGTAATTCGTCCCCAAAGACATAGTTATAAGGTTTTTCGACTACACTGAATAAAATGGCTATCTCAGAATTTTGATCCGTTGACTTTGGGAAAATAATTAGCGTGGGAGGGGGCCTAGGTGCCCTCCAATTTTTTTGGTCACTTAAAAAGGGCACTAGAACTTTTCATTTCCGTTAGAATGAGCCCTCTTGCAACACTCTAGGACAACTGGGTCGATACGATCACCCCTGGGGAAAAAAAAACAAACAAAAAAACAAATAAACACGCATCCGTGATCTGTCTTGTGGCAAAAAATGCAAAATTCCACATTTTTGTAGATAGGAGCTCGAAACTTCTACAGTAGGGTTCTCTGATACGCTGAATCTGATGGTGTGATTTTCGTTAAGATTACATGACTTTTAGGGGGTGTTTCCCCCTATTTTCTAAAATAAAGCAAATTTTCTCAGGCTCGTAACTTTTGATGGGTAAGACTAAACTTGATGAAACTTATCAAACAGTTCGTGGTAACGAACTGTAGTAAGGAGCGACCCGGCTCAATAGTAACCAAAACTCTAAAAAATTGAATTTTGATATCAATAGCTACATCAAAAGAATCGCATTTTAATGCTGATTTTAAATATATAAGTTTCATCAAGATTAGTATTACCCATCAAAAGTTACGAGCCTGAGAAAATTTGCCTTATTTAGGAAAATAGGGGGAAACACCCCCTAAAAGTCGTAGGATCTTAACGAAAATGACACCATCAGATTCAGGGTATCAGAGAACCATACTGTAGAAGTTTCAAGCTCCTATCTACAAAAATGTGGAATTTTGTATTTTTTGCCAGAAGACAAATCACGGGTGCGTGTTTTTTTTTTTTTTTTTTTTTTTTTTTTTTTTTTTTTTTTTTTTTTTTTTTTTTTTTCTCAGGGGTCATCGTATCGACCAAGTGGTTTTATAATGTCGCAAGAGGGCTCATTCTAACGGAAGTGAAAAGTTCTAGTGCCCTTTTTAAGTGACCACAAAAATTGGAGGGCATCTAGGCCCCCTCCCACGCTCATTTTTTTCCCAAAGTCAACGGATCAAAATTTTGAGATAGCCATTTTGTTCAGCATAGTCGAAAACCATAATGACTATGTCTTTGGGGATGACTTACTCCCCCACAATCCCTGGGGGAGGGGCTGCAAGTTACAAACTTTGACCATTGTTTGCATATAGTAATGGTTATTGGGAAGTGTACAGACGTTTTCAGGGGGATTTTATTTTGTTTGGGGGTGGGGCTGAGGAGAGGGGGCTATGTTGGAGGATCTTTCCTTGGAGGAATCTGTCATAGGGAAAGAAAAATTCAATGACAAGGGCGCAGGATTCTCTAGCATTACTATAAGAAAACAATGAAAAATAAACATGAAAACGTTTTTTCAAATGAAAGGAAGAAGTAGCATTGAAACTTAAAACGAACAGAGATTATTACGCATATGAGGGGTTCTAAAAATACTTTAGCATAAAGAGCGATGTATTTAGGAGGAGATAAATACCTTGCTCTTTATGCTAAAGTATTTTTAGTAATTTCAACTATTTATTCTAGGCCTTTCTGATTCAGGGGTCATTCTTAAAGAATTGGGACAAAACTTACAATTTAGTGTAAAGAGCAAGGTATTAACGAGGGTACAAAACCCCCCGTATACATAATAAAAATATAAGGTTATGAAAGTTTGTTACGTAATTTAATTCTTAAGTTACATATATTTTTTACTAATAAAAACGTTCGTTAAAAATTAAAAGTTCTAGTTGCCTTTTTAAGTAACCGAAACATTGGAGGGCAACTAGGCCTCCTTCTCCACCCCTTATTTCTCAAAATCGTCTGATCAAAACTAAGAGAAAGCCATTTAGCCAAAAAAAGAATTAATATACAAATTTCATTTTAATAGTTTATGTGCGGAGAGCCAAAACCAAACATGCATTAATTCAAAAACGTTCAGAAATTAAATAAAAAAAACTAATTTTTTTAGCTGAAAGTAAGGAGCGACATTAAAACTTAAAACGAACAGAAATTACTCCGTATATGAAATGAGTTGTCCCCTCCGCAATCCCTCGCTCTTTACGCTAAAGTTTGACTCTGCCACAATTCTACTTTTTAAAACAATTTAAAGCTTTAGCGTAAAGAGCGAGGGATTGCGGAGGGGACAACTCATTTCATATACGGAGTAATTTCTGTTCGTTTTAAGTTTTAATGTCGCTCCTTACTTTCAGCTAAAAAAATTAGTTTTTTTATTTAATATATTTAAAACCAGCATTAAAATCTAATTTGTTTGATGTATATATTGGTATCAAAATTCCATTTTTAAGAGTTTTGGTTACTATTGAGCCTGGTTGCTCATTACTACAGTTTCTTACCACAAACTGTTTGATCATCCGAACCATGAACCACCACAATTAATGTCCTAGCCTGGAAAGCAACTGTTTTTACGTTTTCTTTTTCAGTTTTTTTTTCGTTTTCTGCTGTTCATGCGCCAAAACGTTAGCGTCGGTGAAATATTTCAACTGGGTGGTTCACTGCCCATAAAACAAAATGATGGGCTTTTATATCATCTCTATATCTCTAGTTTAGCTGTTTAACCGACGGAAAAACCGACTTAAAGCTGAACAGCTTGAACAGTTAAAGCTGTTCAAAAGAGAGCAAGATCAGACAAGAAGCAGTATCCTAAGGTTCAGGCTAAAGTAGAGTGAAAGAGCCCTCAGAGGAGAGGAACTTGACAGGATTTTTTCGTATTGCTAGGTTTTACCTACAAAATTACCTGTTTTGGTATTTTCATTGAAAAAATCGATAAAAATATCCCCTAGATTTTGAAAAAACAGACTTTGCCTCCCTCCCCCCATAATTTGCTCATGGATCAAGGCTACTGGCTCCAAAGGCTACAAGTGCTCACAAAGAGATTAAAAAAACATCCCAAATTAAAACGACACTTTTATTCTTACATTTGAAAATAAAGCACTAAAATAAAGCAAAATTATCTATTGATTACAAATATATTTCACAAATTTTAAAATTAATATTTGACAATTTCTAAAGATGCAGAATTCGGAAAACTTCTAGACGAGCTACTTTTTGCTACTTTAGAAAGGGGTTAGGTTGGGAAATGAAACTTTCAGTTAATCAATTCAGGGCTAAAAACACACTCCGGGAAATTTTTGTCAAGCTATTCTTGTAACTACCCATTGGAAATTTGTTGCCAAGCTACTACCCATCAAAAGCTTGACAAAACTTTCGATGGATATTTGAATGTATACTATTCTAAAGTTTTATTTGAAAAATACTGCAGCAGATGCTGCAAAATCTTGGGAAATGACAGTTTTATTCCCGAATGGACCTTTTATTCTCCGGGAAGTTGTTATGAATCTACTATGTTAACCCTTCTCTGATTTCTAAGTCCTGGAGTTTTGTCTACGTGACATGTCTATACCCATTGGGATTTTGACAAAAAAATATTATTCCTTATTTTCAGTTTTCAGTTTCTTTTTCTCTGGTTTTAGTTTTTAAAAATGCAATTCCAGTTATTTGAGTAGAATTTAAAGCCATATCAATGTTTTTTTCTAGATTTAGATAATGCATTTACAGATATTTAAAATTTCATAAATTGGGATTGGGCATAGTTTACAGCTGAAAATAGTTTTCTTGTACTTCATTTAAACAGAAGATCTACTTTGCAATGCTTTACTTTTATAAAACGAAGATGGCCTACTTAAAGGTCATCAATGGTCAGTGCCCTTTAGAAAAAGAAGGAGTGGAGCTAGGTACTTCAAAATACTTTCCCAGGACATACTTTAGTCTGTAGATCCACCCATTAAAAGTTTGATTTTCCTTGCCTAACCTCTTTCCAAGATATCAAAAAGTAGCTCGTTTAGAATTTTACCGGAAATTCATAGGAAACATCATAAATCTGATGAGCCTGTAAGAGACTGGTACCAGTATTGGTGACCGTTGTGTTACTTGGACATGGAAAAACTCGATTCCTAAAACACAGAGTACAACTACATTCAATGGAGCGAGGTATTAACGAGGGGGGCAAACCTCCTCATATACATAATAAAAATATATGAAAATAGAAGTTAGTCACGTAAGTTAATTTGTAAGTTACGTACATTTTTTACTAATAAAAATTTTCATTAAAAATAAAAAATTCTAGTTGCCTTTTTAAGTAACCGAACAATTGGAGGGCAACTAGGCCTCCTCCCCCGCCCTTTTTCTCAAAATTGTCTGATCAAAACTAAGAGAAAGCCATTTAGCAAAAAAAAAAAAAATTAAGACGCAAATTTTGTTTTAATTATTCATCTGCTGAAAGCCAAAATCAAACATGCATTAATTCAAAAACGTTCAGAAATTTAATTAAAAGAAACAAGATTTTTTAACTGAAAGTAAGGAGGGGCATTAAAACTTAAAACAAACAGAAATTACTCCGTGTATGAAAGGGGCTATTCCCTCCTCAACGCCCCGCTCTTTTCGCTAAAGTTATTTACTGTTTTATAAAGTAGAATTGAGAGAAAGAGTCAAACTTTAGCGTAAAGAGCGGGGACACCAATTGGCTGCGAACACCAAATTGTTTTGAACACCAAAATTCTATTAGTATATTACAAGGTAACTCATAACTGCAATTTGTGTGCGATTCAAAGGCTTATTAATCGGATAATTCAAGAGTCAAAAATGAAATTATAACCATCAATAATACTGGGAAATAGCTACTATCAGTATATTCACGAATATTAAAATTTTCAGATAAAGTGTTTAACCATGGTAAGATCATCTCTCCGCACTTCTCTGTTAAATTCCTTCAATTGTAAAGCTCTTTGAAAGATTGTAAGTATCAGAGACAATGAAAAATGTTTATATTCAATCTACAATCCGCTACTACTTGAAGAGGGAAAATCAATAACTAAAGTTATAAATCCAAGAATTCTATGCAACATCACTGGCGTTCAGTTTAGATTACCTCTAGAAACAATAGGAAATGAATAGTTCTTGCGGTAGAAACGGACGTCTAAATACTATATTGTTTCATTGGAAATTGTGGGTTAGGTATGAAGTTTTCTAATCAAGTGCAAGAGAAGAAGTTGTTTAGTGCATCCTTTACAAAAACCACTTCCAAAGGACTAATGAAAAATTTACATAAATTTTAGTTCCAAAGTTTTTTCGTCCTCAAATTGTCAGTTATCAATTATTGTAACAATTGTGTTACCACAATCTAGCAGATTTCTTGAACAAATCGAGTTTTTAGAAAAAAAAATCGTTGAAGAATTTTAAAGTACAACATTTAAAGCTGATAAAGCAGGAGAGCAGAATCATTAGTCTCTACGCTACAAATATTGCT
This sequence comes from Artemia franciscana, assembly GCF_032884065.1. NCBI lineage: Eukaryota > Metazoa > Arthropoda > Branchiopoda > Anostraca > Artemiidae > Artemia > Artemia franciscana. The sequence continues at coordinate 46,449 of NW_027063050.1, forward strand.
AAAAATGCCTGACTACTACTATTTCTTGCAGTTAGCAAATTATTTTTTTTGTTTCAAAGATGTACCTTCAGTGACTGGTTAGCCTAATCAGCCTTGCAGATGTTTTTTTTCCATGTATTTTTTTTATTTTTTGCTTAATTAATGCGTTCCTAAGAATTACTAGCTGACAGTTTTGGCTAGCTAAACACTTTTGTTTCCTCATTGAAGCATTGTTAGTGCGGATGCTGGTAAAAAGCCTAGAGATTACGAATAGACTATTGTGGCTGCAGCTGTACAAAAATGGGATAACAGGCTAAACAAAACTACTCTGTCTTTCCTTCAACATAAAAATGTACATGAATTGTTATTCGATTTCATCTAGTAAAAATTTCTTCATATAGAACAAAATTTTGGATTTCTTTTCATTTTCACCATTTTTGCCAAAAAATTAGTCTGATTACGACTAAAAAACATAAGGTTATAGGCTATATGTTTCATGGTTTAGCGTTGGGTATAATTATCGTTTCTGTTCTGACATCCGAAAAACCAACTGAAGTCTCCTTTTAATTTGTTCTAATTAACAATGTAATAATTACAACAAGCAGGTGCACAAGAATTTATTTTAAAGGGTTGTCGTTGATTTTTCAACCCCCTCCCAAAACAGGTGGATTATATTAACATGCTAGAAAATGCAGAAGTATAGCCGAAACCAAGGCATTTTGGAAGGGAGATGATCATTAACTTTGTGCATGCTAATTACTGCAAAATCAAGTTTGGATGGAACAAGGCTAATATTTTAATTTTTAAAGGCATATTTAAGGGTTTTAGACTCATTTAAACGCAAAGCAAAGCAAATTATTTGAAAATTTTGCGGGATTATTTGAAATCGTGGGTTTTTCAGCCCCCTCCCGAAACAGGTAGATTATATTAACATGCTAGAAAGTTAGAAAGTGTAGAACTATAGGCGAAGCCAAGGCATTTTGGAAGGGAGATGATCATTTATTTTGTATATGCTAATTATTGCAAATCAAGTTTGGATGGGACAAGGCTAATGTTTTAATTTTTAAGGGGTATATTCAAGGGGCTTAGGTTCATTTAAACGGCAAAGCAAGGCAAATTATTTGAAAATTTTGGAAAGTATGGAAAAATTTAACAGACACTTGAAGTTAGGGCGAGCACAGGTATTCCCCCCGTTATGTGTCCGCCCGTTATTAAGCGGCAAAAAATTAAATAAGAATTAATCAAATGAAAAGGAAAACTGACCTGATCTCTGTAGGAGACATTGTTTAAGACCAAATACTCGCCCATTCCTGCTTTCTCACCAATTAGTATAGCTTCTTTTTGACCATCTGTCTTTCGAAACCACGAAAAATGCGGCTTAGGTACTGAATCAGCTCTGCATTCAAGTCGGACAGATCCACCAACGACCCCTGTGACGGGTGCGTTTGTAACCCCTTCAATCTTGACATCATTAGGTGGATCTAAATAAGTGAATTTGGGTTTCAAGTGTCAAATCAGGCGTATTTATGTATAATGTTACTAGTGAATGAACTAGAGAGGATCAAGTGTCTTTTGTTGAATGGATATAAGGCCTAGCTCAGATGATGTCGACCCTCTAAATATTTATGAATGAGTTTCAGAAATGGTGTATTAGGGTTCAAACTCAATTATTACGATATTAGATCTTTGAAGATGGTCTACAATTACCTTTGCATACAAAAAGAAGCAAGCAGTTTGCTTTCTAAGTAAACTTTCTGCGAAAATTAAAAAAGCAGAAACTAACCTGAAGTTAGATGAGTGAAACGTGGTCCTGAATCATCAGTATGCTTTTTATTTTTTTATTTATATGCTTTTTTTATTTATGTTTTTTTATTTATGCTATTATTTTTGTTGTGTATTTTAGAATATTCTTTTTTTTACCAAGTGCTCTGATTAGAAATACTCTGATTACATACTTTTAGAGAGTAATATATGTATAATAACTATTGCTGTTATCTTTACAGGCTAAAAAAGTGAATGGAGCACTGTCAACTGCCTGCCCTCCCCCTTCCTGTATTTTTGAAAGTTGGCACTCCTGAATTAAACTAAAATGCAAAGCCATCTGGAATAATCTATAAAGACGTCCAACTGATATTTGCGTTAACAGATATGTAAAGGAGACCCTATTTCCAAGAGATAATCGTGAAATGGGGTCTTCCACATGAAAATGAAGTTATATCCATATACAAAAAGCGTTGGACTTGACCTATCTTATTCTAAAGTGAACATATTTTCTCGAGGGCTATTTACAAGCGGAGAAGTTTCCCCCTAACTCTCTTTTAAGATCAGCTGTTTATTACGTTGTTCATAAAACTAGAGAGAAGCCATTCAGAGTAAAAGCTGGGACAATGCTTAGTGGACGATACTAGCCAATTTATTAGATTGTCGTTTAATATAGATCTTTTTTATGATGTTTCGCTGTACCGTTATTCCCCGTGCAATAAAGTGAATATTAGTACATCTGTACTTACACTTGGTAAATACACTGTTTCGTTTAGAGTACCCAGGAAATCAAAAAAGAAAAAATACACTTTTTGCCCTCGAATCATCTTAGTTATATTCAAACCTGGAAATCGCAAATCTTTTTATTTAGTTGCTTCAAAATTATAAAGATTTCAAGGGGATACCGCATTTTTTGCGGTGTTGCCAAACTGAGCCATGAAAATATATCCGTAAAATTTATTTGGATAGAGTTTTCGTCCACAAAATATTAAAACATTAACAACCTGTTGACTCTCAAAGACAGCTGCACCTCAAAGGTGAGTTACGCCTTTTTAATTTTTATAAGCTAGACACCGCTACTTCCAAAAACTGCACGACTGCATACGGAAGTCTTTTCCATCAAAACTGAATTCCTGATGTTTTACTTTTTTAATATATGGACGGCTGTGATATTGTACAGATAGGGTAGTCTAATTTCAACTTAACAATTTCAAACAATCAAATTTCACTTTGTGTCCTCGGTACTTCAAGAAATTCTATCAAATAAAAACTAAGTATATTGTTCTTCTGATTGAATATTGGATACACAATTATACACCGTTGCAAATAAATTAATGAGGTTCAAATAAATCAATATGCCAAATAAAGAAAAGAACAATTGTCAATTTTTTTTAAGAGCTACACTTGTGCTTAGGGAGCAAAGCGCCACCAAGCAAAATTACGACTCCTAAAACTAGAGGGTTTACTGTTCTAAATGGATTGACTATACCAGAATCTTTTCTTGATGGCAATTGTTACTCCTGCCGATCAGCATATTGTTTTACGGTATAACATGGCAGATATTGTAAACCATGGTGCGAACTCTTTCGACAGTTAATAAAGGTAATTCAAAAATCGAAACTCCTTTTTAATGTTTTCCCATATATATATATATATATATATATATATATATATATATATATATATATATATATATATATATATATATATATATATATATATATATATATATATATATATATATATAATTGGATATTTTTTTATAGTTCCCTGCAGCGACAGCAATATGACTTATAGTATGTAAGTAATATCTATGCTAAACTGGCCATAGGAATTATCATTTACAGGTAATTTGTTTACGATTTTCTATCTCTTGTCTTTATGTTGATTGATAATGAAGCTGATGAATGAACTATTTCACAGACATTGTGTTGATATTACGTTTAAGTGCGGCAAGAGTAAACAGGAATAAAACCTAAATTTATTGCGAGTACAGACAAAATATAAAAATTGACTTGATCACCGTATTTTAATTTGAACTTGTTGCGAAAGTAATATCTGCATTTCTTTTTATTTCTATTAGGATAAAATCAATACATACACAACTCGCTCAAAATCAAATTAGAAAAAAGAGAAAAGTCCAATTATCGACAAATTTGTTTAGCGTCTAGGAATAATCCTATTAAGCAAATAGAAAACTACAACAAAACAGAAATAAAGAACACTGTAAATGATCCTTATCTTTCTTTCATACGGGATTCACTCCACCACACTAATTAAAGTTATCTAATAAAGTTTAATCTAACAACAAATTCCAATATAAAAAAATAAATATCTTTAAAAAAATAAAGAAACCTAGACTTATATATCCAAAAAGTTTCCCCGGGTAAATTTCTTTAAATTTATCTTAAATGTACAGAGTTAACCTTCTCCAATATTTAGGTAGAAAATTGAACACTGGGACGCATGTCACATCAGCTGAGAAATCAGACCGAACGGCATTTGTATACGGCTGTTAAGTCAAATTTAATACATATATTTTTGCATGGAATTTTCCGAGACGAGTAACGGGAAATTTTGCGATTCTGTGGTAGAAAATTCCATAGCTACAGAATTCTATAGCCGGTCACATGTTACATCAACCGAAAAATCAAATCAAACAGCCAGCTTAAACGCAACCAACAGTTGCTTTGTTCCTCATCTCCCATTGTGTGTTTTCTCTTTCGAAAGCAGATTTTAAGATGTGTTATCAGCAGATTTTTGCAGATATTATTACCAGCAGATATTACCAAACAGCCAGTGTAAATGACACAGCCAACAGTTGCTTTTATCCTCATCTCCCATTGTGTGTTTTCCCCTTTCTAAAGCAGATTTTACGATGTGTTATCAGCAGATTTTTGCAGATATTTGTTACCAGCATATATTACCAAACAGCCAGTATAAATGACACAGCCAACAGTTGTTTTTATCCTCATCTCCCATTGTGTGTTTTCCCTTTCTAAAGCGGATTTTAAGATGTGTTATCAGCAGATTTTTGCAGATACTTATTACCAGCAGATATTACCAAACAGCCAGTGTAAATGACACAGCCAAC
>NW_027063051.1:0-51168 GCF_032884065.1 Artemia franciscana
TTTAATCACATTCTTTACCATTTGCAATCATAAAATAGTCTACTATCTTCATTTTTTCAACATACGTAGCTATTACCCTCGAAAACTAAAAGTTTTGACATAGGAAAAGAGCCTTTAAGCACATTCTTTACCATGTGCAATCATAAAATAGTCTAATATCTTCATTTTTCCAACATACGTAGCTATTACCCTCGAAAACTAAAACTTTTCAAATAGGAAAAGAGCCTTTAATCACATTCTTTACCATTCGCAATCATAAAATAGTCTAATATCTTCATTTTTTTCAACATACGTAGCTATTACCCTCGAAAACTAAAACTTTTGATATAGGAAAAGAGCCTTTAATCACATTCTTTACCATTTGCAATCATAAAATAGTCTAATATCTTCATTTTTTCAACATACGTAGTTATTACCCTCGAAAACTAAAACTTTTGACATAGGAAAAGAGCCTTTAATCACATTCTTTACCATTTTCAATCATAAAATAGTCTAATATCTTCATTTTTTCCACATACATTGCTATTACCCTCGAAAACTAAAAGTTTTGACATAGGAAAAGAGCCTTTAATCACATTCTTTACCATTTGCAATCATAAAATAGTCTAATATCTTCATTTTTTCAACATACGTAGTTATTACCCTCGAAAACTAAAACTTTTGATATAGGAAAAGAGCCTTTAATCACATTCTTTACCATTTGCAATCATAAAATAGTCTAATATCTTCATTTTTTCAACATACGTAGTTATTACCCTCGAAAACTAAAACTTTTGACATAGGAAAAGAGCCTTTAATCACATTCTTTACCATTTTCAATCATAAAATAGTCTAATATCTTCATTTTTTCCACATACGTAGCTATTACCCTCGAAAACTAAAACGAGGGTAATAGCTACGTATGTTGAAAAAATGAAGATATTAGACTATTTTATGATTGCAAATGGTAAAGAATGTGATTAAAGGCTCTTTTCCTATGTCAAAAGTTTTAGTTTTCGAGGGTAATAGCTACGTATGTTGAAAAAATGAAGATATTAGACTATTTTATGATTGCACATGGTAAAGAATGTGATTAAAGGCTCTTTCCTATATCAAAAGTTTTAGTTTTCGAGGGTAATAGCTACGTATGTTGAAAAAATGAAGATATTAGACTATTTTATGATTGCAAATGGTAAAGAATGTGATTAAAGGCTCTTTTCCTATTTCAAAAGTTTTAGTTTTCGAGGGTAATAGCTACGTATGTTGGAAAAATGAAGATATTAGACTATTTTATGATTGCACATGGTAAAGAATGTGTTTAAAGGCTCTTTTCCTATGTCAAAACTTTTAGTTTTCGAGGGTAATAGCAATGTATGTGGCAATGTTAGTAATAGCAATGTTAGTTTTATGTCAAAACTAAAAGTTTTGACATAGGAAAAGAGCCTTTAAGCACATTCTTTACCATGTGCAATCATAAAATAGTCTAATATCTTCATTTTTCCAACATACGCAGCTATTACCCTCGAAAACTAAAACTTTTGAAATAGGAAAAGAGCCTTTAATCACATTCTTTACCATTTGCACCTCGAAAACTAAAACTTTTGACATAGGAAAAGAGCCTTTAATCACATTCTTTACCATTTGCAATCATAAAATAGTCTAATATCTTCATTTTTTCAACATTCGTAGCTATTACCCTCGAAAACTAAAACTTTTGACATAGGAAAAGAGCCTTTAATCACATTCTTTACCATTTGCAATCATAAAATAGTCTAATATCTTCATTTTTTCAACATACGTAGCTATTACCCTCGAAAACTAAAACTTTTGATGTAGGAAAAGAGCCTTTAATCACATTCTTTACCATGGGCAATCATAAAATAGTCTAATATCTTCATTTTTTCAACATACGTAGCTATTACCCTCGAAAACTAAAACTTTTGATGTAGGAAAAGAGCCTTTAATCACATTCTTTACCATGTGCAATCATAAAATAGTCTAATATCTTCATTTTTTCAACATACGTAGCTATTACCCGCGAAACCTAAGACTTTTGACGTAGGAAAAGAGCCTTTAATAACATTCTTTACCAATTGCAATCATAAAATAGTCTAATATCTTCATTTTTTCCACATACATTGCTATTACCCTCGAAAACTAAAAGTTTTGACATAAGAAAAGAGCCTTTAAGCACATTCTTTACCATGTGCAATCATAAAATAGTCTAATATCTTCATTTTTCCAACATACGTAGCTATTACCCTCGAAAACTAAAACTTTTGACATAGGAAAAGAGCCTTTAATCACATTCTTTACCATTTGCAATCATAAAATAGTCTAATATCTTCATTTTTTCAACATACGTAGCTATTACCCTCGAAAACTAAAACTTTTGACATAGGAAAAGAGCCTTTAATCACATTCTTTACCATTTGCAATCATAAAATAGTCTAATATCTTCATTTTTTCAACATTCGTAGCTATTACCCTCGAAAACTAAAACTTTTGACATAGGAAAAGAGCCTTTAATCACATTCTTTACCATTTGCAATCATAAAATAGTCTAATATCATCATTTTTTCAACATACGTAGCTATTACCCTCGAAAACTAAAACTTTTGATGTAGGAAAAGAGCCTTTAATCACATTTTTTACCATGGGCAATCATAAAATAGTCTAATATCTTCATTTTTTCTACATACGTAGCTATTACCCTCGAAAACTAAAACTTTTGACATAGGAAAAGAGTCTTTAATCACATTCTTTACCATTTTCAATCATAAAATAGTCTAATATCTTCATTTTTTCCACATACATTGCTATTACCCTCGAAAACTAAAAGTTTTGACATAGGAAAAGAGCCTTTAAGCACATTCTTTACCATGTGCAATCATAAAATAGTCTAATATCTTCATTTTTCCAACATACGTAGCTATTACCCTCGAAAACTAAAACTTTTCAAATAGGAAAAGAGCCTTTAATCACATTCTTTACCATTTGCAATCATAAAATAGTCTAATATCTTCATTTTTTCAACATACGTAGCTATTACCCTCGAAAACTAAAACTTTTGACATAGGAAAAGAGCCTTTAATCACATTCTTTACCATTTGCAATCATAAAATAGTCTAATATCTTCATTTTTTCAACATACGTAGCTATTACCCTCGAAAACTAAAACTATTGACATAGGAAAAGAGCCTTTAATCACATTCTTTACCATGTGCAATCATAAAATAGTCTAATATCTTCATTTTTTCAACATACGTAGCTATTACCCTCGAAAACTAAAACTTTTGCCATAGGAAAAGAGCCTTTAATCACATTCTTTACCATTGCAATCATAAAATAGTCTAATATCTTCATTTTTTCAACATACGTAGCTATTACCCTCGAAAACTAAAACTTTTGATAGGAAAAGAGCCTTTAATCACATTCTTTACCATTTGCAATCATAAAATAGTCTAATATCTTCATTTTTTCAACATACGTAGCTATTACCCTCGAAAACTAAAACTTTTGACATAGGAAAAGAGCCTTTAATCACATTCTTTACCATGCAATCATAAAATAGTCTAATATCTTCATTTTTTCAACATACGTAGCTATTACCCTCGAAAACTAAAACTTTTGACATAGGAAAAGAGCCTTTAATCACATTCTTTACCATTTGCAATCATAAAATAGTCTAATATCTTCATTTTTTCAACATACGTAGCTATTACCCTCGAAAACTAAAACTTTTGACATAGGAAAAGAGCCTTTAATCACATTCTTTACCATGTGCAATCATAAAATAGTCTAATATCTTCATTTTTTCAACATACGTAGCTATTACCCTCGAAAACTAAAACTTTTGACATAGGAAAAGAGCCTTTAATCACATTCTTTACCATTTGCAATCATAAAATAGTCTAATATCTTCATTTTTTCAACATACGTAGCTATTACCCTCGAAAACTAAAACTTTTGACATAGGAAAAGAGCCTTTAATCACATTCTTTACCATTTGCAATCATAAAATAGTCTAATATCTTCATTTTTTCAACATACGTAGCTATTACCCTCGAAAACTAAAACTATTGACATAGGAAAAGAGCCTTTAATCACATTCTTTACCATGTGCAATCATAAAATAGTCTAATATCTTCATTTTTTCAACATACGTAGCTATTACCCTCGAAAACTAAAACTTTTGCCATAGGAAGAGAGCCTTTAATCACATTCTTTACCATTTGCAATCATAAAATAGTCTAATATCTTCATTTTTTCAACATACGTAGCTATTACCCTCGAAACCTAAGACTTTTGACATAGGAAAAGAGCCTTTAATAACATTCTTTACCATTTGCAATCATAAAATAGTCTAATATCTTCATTTTTTCAACATACGTAGTTATTACCCTCGAAAACTAAAACTTTTGACATAGGAAAAGAGCCTTTAATCACATTCTTTACCATTTGCAATCATAAAATAGTCTAATATATTCATTTTTTCAACATACGTAGCTATTACCCTCGAAAACTAAAACTTTTGACATAGGAAAAGAGCCTTTAATCACATTCTTTACCATTTGCAATCATAAAATAGTCTAATATCTTCATTTTTTCAACATACGTAGTTATTACCCTCGAAAACTAAAACTTTTGACATAGGAAAAGAGCCTTTAATCACATTCTTTACCATTTGCAATCATAAAATAGTCTAATATCTTCATTTTTTCAACATACGTAGCTATTACCCTCGAAAACTAAAACTTTTGACATAGGAAAAGAGCCTTTAATCACATTCTTTACCATTTGCAATCATAAAATAGTCTAATATCTTCATTTTTTCAACATTCGTAGCTATTACCCTCGAAAACTAAAACTTTTGACATAGGAAAAGAGCCTTTAATCACATTCTTTACCATTTGCAATCATAAAATAGTCTAATATCTTCATTTTTTCAACATACGTAGCTATTACCCTCGAAAACTAAAACTTTTGACATAGGAAAAGAGCCTTTAATCACATTCTTTACCATTTTCAATCATAAAATAGTCTAATATCTTCATTTTTTCCACATACATTGCTATTACCCTCGAAAACTAAAAGTTTTGACATAGGAAAAGAGCCTTTAATCACATTCTTTACCATGTGCAATCATAAAATAGTCTAATATCTTCATTTTTTCCAACATACGTAGCTATTACCCTCGAAAACTAAAACTTTTGCCATAGGAAAAGAGCCTTTAATCACATTCTTTACCATTTGCAATCATAAAATAGTCTAATATCTTCATTTTTTCAACATACGTAGCTATTACCCTCGAAAACTAAAACTTTTGACATAGGAAAAGAGCCTTTAATCACATTCTTTACCATTTGCAATCATAAAATAGTCTAATATCTTCATTTTTTCAACATACGTAGCTATTACCCTCGAAAACTAAAATTTTTGACATAGGAAAAGAGCCTTTAATCACATTCTTTACCATTTGCAATCATAAAATAGTCTAATATCTTCATTTTTTCAACATACGTAGTATTACCCTCAAAAACTAAAACTTTTGACATAGGAAAAGAGCCTTTAATCACATTCTTTACCATTTGCAATCATAAAATAGTCTAATATCTTCATTTTTTCAACATAAGTAGCTATTACCCTCGAAAACTAAAACTTTTGACATAGGAAAAGAGCCTTTAATCACATTCTTTACCATTTGCAATCATAAAATAGTCTAATATCTTCATTTTTTCAACATACGTAGCTATTACCCTCGAAAACTAAAAGTTTTGACATAGGAAAAGAGCCTTTAAGCACATTCTTTACCATGTGCAATCATAAAATAGTCTAATATCTTCATTTTTCCAACATACGTAGCTATTACCCTCGAAAACTAAAACTTTTCAAATAGGAAAAGAGCCTTTAATCACATTCTTTACCATTTGCAATCATAAAATAGTCTAATATCTTCATTTTTTCAACATACGTAGCTATTACCCTCGAAAACTAAAACTTTTGATATAGGAAAAGAGCCTTTAATCACATTCTTTACCATTTGCAATCATAAAATAGTCTAATATCTTCATTTTTTCATCATACGTAGTTATTACCCTCGAAAACTAAAACTTTTGACATAGGAAAAGAGCCTTTAATCACATTCTTTACCATTTTCAATCATAAAATAGTCTAATATCTTCATTTTTTCCACATACATTGCTATTACCCTCGAAAACTAAAAGTTTTGACATAGGAAAAGAGCCTTTAAGCACATTCTTTACCATGTGCAATCATAAAATAGTCTAATATCTTCATTTTTCCAACATACGTAGCTATTACCCTCGAAAACTAAAACTTTTGCCATAGGAAAAGAGCCTTTAATCACATTCTTTACCATCTGCAATCATAAAATAGTCTAATATCTTCATTTTTTCAAGATACGTAGCTATTACCCTCGAAACATAAAACTTTTGACATAGGAAAAGAGCCTTTAATAACATTCTTTACCATTTGCAATCATAAAATAGTCTAATATCTTCATTTTTTCAACATACGTAGCTATTACCCTCGAAAACTAAAACTTTTGACATAGGAAAAGAGCCTTTAATCACATTCTTTACCATTTGCAATCATAAAATAGTCTAATATCTTCATTTTTTCAACATACGTAGCTATTACCCTCGAAAACTAAAACTTTTGACATAGGAAAAGAGCCTTTAATCACATTCTTTACCATTTGCAATCATAAAATAGTCTAATATCTTCATTTTTTCAACATACGTAGGTATTACCCTCGAAAACTAAAACTTTTGATGTAGGAAAAGAGCCTTTAATCACATTCTTTACCATGTGCAATCATAAAATAGTCTAATATCTTCATTTTTTCAACATACGTAGCTATTACCCTCGAAAACTAAAACTTTTGCCATAGGAAAAGAGCCTTTAATTACATTCTTTACCCTTTGAAATCATAAAATAGTCTAATATCTTCATTTTTTCAACATACGTAGCTATTACCCTCGAAAACTAAAACTTTTGACATAGGAAAAGAGCCTTTAATCACATTCTTTACCATTTGCAATCATAAAATAGTCTAATATCTTCATTTTTTCAACATAGGTAGCTATTACCCTCGAAAACTAAAATTGTTGACATAGGAAAAGAGTCTTTAATCACATTCTTTACCATTTGCAATCATAAAATACTGTAATATCTTCATTTTTTCAACATACGTAGCTATTACCCTCAAAAACTAAAACTTTTGACATAGGAAAAGAGCCTTTAATCACATTCTTTACCATTTGCAATCATAAAATAGTCTAATATCTTCATTTTTTCAACATAAGTAGCTATTACCCTCGAAAACTAAAACTTTTGACATAGGAAAAGAGCCTTTAATCACATTCTTTACCATTTGCAATCATAAAATAGTCTAATATCTTCATTTTTTCAACATACGTAGCTATTACCCTCGAAAACTAAAAGTTTTGACATAGGAAAAGAGCCTTTAAGCACATTCTTTACCATGTGCAATCATAAAATAGTCTAATATCTTCATTTTTCCAACATACGTAGCTATTACCCTCGAAAACTAAAACTTTTCAAATAGGAAAAGAGCCTTTAATCACATTCTTTACCATTTGCAATCATAAAATAGTCTAATATCTTCATTTTTTCAACATACGTAGCTATTACCCTCGAAAACTAAAACTTTTGATATAGGAAAAGAGCCTTTAATCACATTCTTTACCATTTGCAATCATAAAATAGTCTAATATCTTCATTTTTTCATCATACGTAGTTATTACCCTCGAAAACTAAAACTTTTGACATAGGAAAAGAGCCTTTAATCACATTCTTTACCATTTTCAATCATAAAATAGTCTAATATCTTCATTTTTTCCACATACATTGCTATTACCCTCGAAAACTAAAAGTTTTGACATAGGAAAAGAGCCTTTAAGCACATTCTTTACCATGTGCAATCATAAAATAGTCTAATATCTTCATTTTTCCAACATACGTAGCTATTACCCTCGAAAACTAAAACTTTTGCCATAGGAAAAGAGCCTTTAATCACATTCTTTACCATCTGCAATCATAAAATAGTCTAATATCTTCATTTTTTCAAGATATGAGCTATTACCCTCGAAATATAAAACTTTTGACATAGGAAAAGAGCCTTTAATAACATTCTTTACCATTTGCAATCATAAAATAGTCTAATATCTTCATTTTTTCAACATACGTAGCTATTACCCTCGAAAACTAAAACTTTTGACATAGGAAAAGAGCCTTTAATCACATTCTTTACCATTTGCAATCATAAAATAGTCTAATATCTTCATTTTTTCAACATACGTAGCTATTACCCTCGAAAACTAAAACTATTGACATAGGAAAAGAGCCTTTAATCACATTCTTTACCATGTGCAATCATAAAATAGTCTAATATCTTCATTTTTTCAACATACGTAGCTATTACCCTCGAAAACTAAAACTTTTGCCATAGGAAGAGAGCCTTTAATCACATTCTTTACCATTTGCAATCATAAAATAGTCTAATATCTTCATTTTTTCAACATACGTAGCTATTACCCTCGAAACCTAAGACTTTTGACATAGGAAAAGAGCCTTTAATAACATTCTTTACCATTTGCAATCATAAAATAGTCTAATATCTTCATTTTTTCAACATACGTAGTTATTACCCTCGAAAACTAAAACTTTTGACATAGGAAAAGAGCCTTTAATCACATTCTTTACCATTTGCAATCATAAAATAGTCTAATATATTCATTTTTTCAACATACGTAGCTATTACCCTCGAAAACTAAAACTTTTGACATAGGAAAAGAGCCTTTAATCACATTCTTTACCATTTGCAATCATAAAATAGTCTAATATCTTCATTTTTTCAACATACGTAGTTATTACCCTCGAAAACTAAAACTTTTGACATAGGAAAAGAGCCTTTAATCACATTCTTTACCATTTGCAATCATAAAATAGTCTAATATCTTCATTTTTTCAACATACGTAGCTATTACCCTCGAAAACTAAAACTTTTGACATAGGAAAAGAGCCTTTAATCACATTCTTTACCATTTGCAATCATAAAATAGTCTAATATCTTCATTTTTTTAACATTCGTAGCTATTACCCTCGAAAACTAAAACTTTTGACATAGGAAAAGAGCCTTTAATCACATTCTTTACCATTTGCAATCATAAAATAGTCTAATATCTTCATTTTTTCAACATACGTAGCTATTACCCTCGAAAACTAAAACTTTTGATGTAGGAAAAGAGCCTTTAATCACATTTTTTACCATGGGCAATCATAAAATAGTCTAATATCTTCATTTTTTCTACATACGTAGCTATTACCCTCGAAAACTAAAACTTTTGACATAGGAAAAGAGTCTTTAATCACATTCTTTACCATTTTCAATCATAAAATAGTCTATTATCTTCATTTTTTCCACATACATTGCTATTACCCTCGAAAACTAAAAGTTTTGACATAGGAAAAGAGCCTTTAATCACATTCTTTACCATGTGCAATCATAAAATAGTCTAATATCTTCATTTTTCCAACATACGTAGCTATTACCCTCGAAAACTAAAACTTTTGCCATAGGAAAAGAGCCTTTAATTACATTCTTTACCCTTTGCAATCATAAAATAGTCTAATATCTTCATTTTTTCAACATACGTAGCTATTACCCTCGAAAACTAAAACTTTTGACATAGGAAAAGAGCCTTTAATCACATTCTTTACCATTTGCAATTATAAAATAGTCTAATATCTTCATTTTTTCAACATAGGTAGCTATTACCCTCGAAAACTAAAATTTTTGACATAGGAAAAGAGTCTTTAATCACATTCTTTACCATTTGCAATCATAAAATACTGTAATATCTTCATTTTTTCAACATACGTAGCTATTACCCTCAAAAACTAAAACTTTTGACATAGGAAAAGAGCCTTTAATCACATTCTTTACCATTTGCAATCATAAAATAGTCTAATATCTTCATTTTTTCAACATAAGTAGCTATTACCCTCGAAAACTAAAACTTTTGACATAGGAAAAGAGCCTTTAATCACATTCTTTACCATTTGCAATCATAAAATAGTCTACTATCTTCATTTTTTCAACATACGTAGCTATTACCCTCGAAAACTAAAAGTTTTGACATAGGAAAAGAGTCTTTAAGCACATTCTTTACCATGTGCAATCATAAAATAGTCTAATATCTTCATTTTTCCAACATACGTAGCTATTACCCTCGAAAACTAAAACTTTTCAAATAGGAAAAGAGCCTTTAATCACATTCTTTACCATTCGCAATCATAAAATAGTCTAATATCTTCATTTTTTTCAACATACGTAGCTATTACCCTCGAAAACTAAAACTTTTGATATAGGAAAAGAGCCTTTAATCACATTCTTTACCATTTGCAATCATAAAATAGTCTAATATCTTCATTTTTTCAACATACGTAGTTATTACCCTCGAAAACTAAAACTTTTGACATAGGAAAAGAGCCTTTAATCACATTCTTTACCATTTTCAATCATAAAATAGTCTAATATCTTCATTTTTTCCACATACATTGCTATTACCCTCGAAAACTAAAAGTTTTGACATAGGAAAAGAGCCTTTAATCACATTCTTTACCATTTGCAATCATAAAATAGTCTAATATCTTCATTTTTTCAACATACGTAGTTATTACCCTCGAAAACTAAAACTTTTGATATAGGAAAAGAGCCTTTAATCACATTCTTTACCATTTGCAATCATAAAATAGTCTAATATCTTCATTTTTTCAACATACGTAGTTATTACCCTCGAAAACTAAAACTTTTGACATAGGAAAAGAGCCTTTAATCACATTCTTTACCATTTTCAATCATAAAATAGTCTAATATCTTCATTTTTTCCACATACGTAGCTATTACCCTCGAAAACTAAAACGAGGGTAATAGCTACGTATGTTGAAAAAATGAAGATATTAGACTATTTTATGATTGCAAATGGTAAAGAATGTGATTAAAGGCTCTCTTCCTATGGCAAAAGTTTTAGTTTTCGAGGGTAATAGCTACGTATGTTGAAAAAATGAAGATATTAGACTATTTTATGATTGCACATGGTAAAGAATGTGATTAAAGGCTCTTTCCTATATCAAAAGTTTTAGTTTTCGAGGGTAATAGCTACGTATGTTGAAAAAATGAAGATATTAGACTATTTTATGATTGCAAATGGTAAAGAATGTGATTAAAGGCTCTTTTCCTATTTCAAAAGTTTTAGTTTTCGAGGGTAATAGCTACGTATGTTGGAAAAATGAAGATATTAGACTATTTTATGATTGCACATGGTAAAGAATGTGTTTAAAGGCTCTTTTCCTATGTCAAAACTTTTAGTTTTCGAGGGTAATAGCAATGTATGTGGCAATGTTAGTAATAGCAATGTTAGTTTTATGTCAAAACTAAAAGTTTTGACATAGGAAAAGAGCCTTTAAGCACATTCTTTACCATGTGCAATCATAAAATAGTCTAATATCTTCATTTTTCCAACATACGCAGCTATTACCCTCGAAAACTAAAACTTTTGAAATAGGAAAAGAGCCTTTAATCACATTCTTTACCATTTGCACCTCGAAAACTAAAACTTTTGACATAGGAAAAGAGCCTTTAATCACATTCTTTACCATTTGCAATCATAAAATAGTCTAATATCTTCATTTTTTCAACATTCGTAGCTATTACCCTCGAAAACTAAAACTTTTGACATAGGAAAAGAGCCTTTAATCACATTCTTTACCATTTGCAATCATAAAATAGTCTAATATCTTCATTTTTTCAACATACGTAGCTATTACCCTCGAAAACTAAAACTTTTGATGTAGGAAAAGAGCCTTTAATCACATTCTTTACCATGGGCAATCATAAAATAGTCTAATATCTTCATTTTTTCAACATACGTAGCTATTACCCTCGAAAACTAAAACTTTTGAAGTAGGAAAAGAGCCTTTAATCACATTCTTTACCATGTGCAATCATAAAATAGTCTAATATCTTCATTTTTTTCAACATACGTAGCTATTACCCGCGAAACCTAAGACTTTTGACGTAGGAAAAGAGCCTTTAATAACATTCTTTACCAATTGCAATCATAAAATAGTCTAATATCTTCATTTTTTCCACATACATTGCTATTACCCTCGAAAACTAAAAGTTTTGACATAAGAAAAGAGCCTTTAAGCACATTCTTTACCATGTGCAATCATAAAATAGTCTAATATCTTCATTTTTCCAACATACGTAGCTATTACCCTCGAAAACTAAAACTTTTGACATAGGAAAAGAGCCTTTAATCACATTCTTTACCATTTGCAATCATAAAATAGTCTAATATCTTCATTTTTTCAACATACGTAGCTATTACCCTCGAAAACTAAAACTTTTGACATAGGAAAAGAGCCTTTAATCACATTCTTTACCATTTGCAATCATAAAATAGTCTAATATCTTCATTTTTTCAACATTCGTAGCTATTACCCTCGAAAACTAAAACTTTTGACATAGGAAAAGAGCCTTTAATCACATTCTTTACCATTTGCAATCATAAAATAGTCTAATATCATCATTTTTTCAACATACGTAGCTATTACCCTCGAAAACTAAAACTTTTGATGTAGGAAAAGAGCCTTTAATCACATTTTTTACCATGGGCAATCATAAAATAGTCTAATATCTTCATTTTTTCTACATACGTAGCTATTACCCTCGAAAACTAAAACTTTTGACATAGGAAAAGAGTCTTTAGTCACATTCTTTACCATTTTCAATCATAAAATAGTCTAATATCTTCATTTTTTCCACATACATTGCTATTACCCTCGAAAACTAAAAGTTTTGACATAGGAAAAGAGCCTTTAAGCACATTCTTTACCATGTGCAATCATAAAATAGTCTAATATCTTCATTTTTTCCAACATACGTAGCTATTACCCTCGAAAACTAAAACTTTTCAAATAGGAAAAGAGCCTTTAATCACATTCTTTACAATTTGCAATCATAAAATAGTCTAATATCTTCATTTTTTTCAACATACGTAGCTATTACCCTCGAAAACTAAAACTTTTGATATAGGAAAAGAGCCTTTAATCACATTCTTTACCATTTGCAATCATAAAATAGTCTAATATCTTCATTTTTTCAACATACGTAGTTATTACCCTCGAAAACTAAAACTTTTGACATAGGAAAAGAGACTACGTAGCTATTACCCTCGAAAACTAAAACTTTTGACATAGGAAAAGAGCCTTTAATCACATTCTTTACCATTTGCAATCATAAAATAGTCTAATATCTTCATTTTTTCAACATACGTAGCTATTACCCTCGAAAACTAAAACTATTGACATAGGAAAAGAGCCTTTAGTCACATTTTTTACCATTTTCAATCATAAAATAGTCTAATATCTTAATTTTTTCAACATACGTAGCTATTACCCTCGAAAACTAAAACTTTTGCCATAGGAACAGAGCCTTTAATCACATTCTTTACCATTTGCAATCATAAAATAGTCTAATATCTTCATTTTTTCAACATACGTAGCTATCACCCTCGAAAACTAAAACTTTTGATGTAGGAAAAGAGCCTTTAATCACATTCTTTACCATGGGCAATCATAAAATAGTCTAATATCTTCATTTTTTCTACATACGTAGCTATTACCCTCGAAAACTACAACTTTTGACATAGGAAAAGAGCCTTTAATCACATTCTTTACCATTTGCAATCATAAAATAGTCTAATATCTTCATTTTTTCAACATACGTAGCTATTACCCTCGAAAACTAAAACTTTTGACATAGGAAAAGAGCCTTTAATCACATTCTTTACCATGTGCAATCATAAAATAGTCTAATATCTTCATTTTTTCAACATACGTAGCTATTACCCTCGAAAACTAAAACTTTTGCCATAAGAAAAGAGCCTTTAATCACATTCTTTACCATCTGCAATCATAAAATAGTCTAATATCTTCATTTTTTCAAGATACGTAGCTATTACCCTCGAAAACTAAAACTTTTGACATAGGAAAAGAGCCTTTAATCACATTCTTTACCATTTGCAATCATAAAATAGTCTAATATCTTCATTTTTTCAACATACGTAGCTATTACCCTCGACAACTAAAACTTTTGACATAGGAAAAGAGACTTTAATCACATTCTTTACCATGTGCAATCATAAAATAGTCTAATATCTTCTTTTTATCAACATACGTAGCTATTACCCTCGAAAACTAAAACTTTTGCCATAGGAAGAGAGCCTTTAATCACATTCTTTACCATTTGCAATCATAAAATAGTCTAATATCTTCATTTTTTCAACATACGTAGCTATTACCCTCGAAACCTAAGACTTTTGACATAGGAAAAGAGCCTTTAATAACATTCTTTACCATTTGCAATCATAAAATAGTCTAATATCTTCATTTTTTCAACATACGTAGTTATTACCCTCGAAAACTAAAACTTTTGACATAGGAAAAGAGCCTTTAATCACATTCTTTACCATTTGCAATCATAAAATAGTCTAATATATTCATTTTTTCAACATACGTAGCTATTACCCTCGAAAACTAAAACTTTTGACATAGGAAAAGAGCCTTTAATCACATTCTTTACCATTTGCAATCATAAAATAGTCTAATATCTTCATTTTTTCAACATACGTAGTTATTACCCTCGAAAACTAAAACTTTTGACATAGGAAAAGAGCCTTTAATCACATTCTTTACCATTTGCAATCATAAAATAGTCTAATATCTTCATTTTTTCAACATACGTAGCTATTACCCTCGAAAACTAAAACTTTTGACATAGGAAAAGAGCCTTTAATCACATTCTTTACCATTTGCAATCATAAAATAGTCTAATATCTTCATTTTTTCAACATTCGTAGCTATTACCCTCGAAAACTAAAACTTTTGACATAGGTAAAGAGCCTTTAGTCACATTCTTTACCATTTGCAATCATAAAATAGTCTAATATCTTCATTTTTTCAACATACGTAGCTATTACCCTCGAAAACTAAAACTTTTGATGTAGGAAAAGAGCCTTTAATCACATTTTTTACCATGGGCAATCATAAAATAGTCTAATATCTTCATTTTTTCTACATACGTAGCTATTACCCTCGAAAACTAAAACTTTTGACATAGGAAAAGAGTCTTTAATCACATTCTTTACCATTTTCAATCATAAAATAGTCTAATATCTTCATTTTTTCCACATACATTGCTATTACCCTCGAAAACTAAAAGTTTTGACATAGGAAAAGAGCCTTTAATCACACTCTTTACCATGTGCAATCATAAAATAGTCTAATATCTTCATTTTTTCAACATACGTAGCTATTACCCTCGAAAACTAAAACTTTTGCCATAGGAAAAGAGCCTTTAATCACATTCTTTACCATTTGCAATCATAAAATAGCCTAATATCTTCATTTTTTCAACATACGTAGCTATTACCCTCGAAACCTAAGACTTTTGACATAGGAAAAGAGCCTTTAATAACATTCTTTACCAATTGCAATCATAAAATAGTCTAATATCTTCATTTTTTCAACATACGTAGTTCTTACCCTCGAAAACTAAAACTTTTGACATAGGAAAAGAGCCTTTAATCACATTCTTTACCATTTTCAATCATAAAATAGTCTAATATCATCATTTTTTCCACATACATTGCTATTACCCTCGAAAACTAAAAGTTTTGACATAGGAAAAGAGCCTTTAAGCACATTCTTTACCATGTGCAATCATAAAATAGTCTAATATCTTCATTTTTCCAACATACGTAGCTATTACCCTCGAAAACTAAAACTTTTGAAATAGGAAAAGAGCCTTTAATCACATTCTTTACCATTTGCAATCATAAAATAGTCTAATATCTTCATTTTTTCAACATACGTAGCTATTACCCTCGAAAACTAAAACTTTTGATATAGGAAAAGAGCCTTTAATCACATTCTTTACCATTTGCAATCATAAAATAGTCTAATATCTTCATTTTTTCAACATACGTAGCTATTACCCTCGAAAACTAAAACTTCTGACATAGGAAAAGAGCCTTTAATCACATTCTTTACCATTTGCAATCATAAAATAGTCTAATATCTTCATTTTTTCAACATACGTAGCTATTACCCTAGAAAACTAAAACTTTTGACATAGGAAAAGAGCCTTTAATCACATTCTTTACCATTTGCAATCATAAAATAGACTAATATCTTCATTTTTTCAACATACGTAGCTATTACCCTCGAAAACTAAAACTTTTGACATAGGAAAAGAGCCTTTAAGCACATTCTTTACCACGTGCAATCATAAAATAGTCTAATATCTTCATTTTTCCAACATACGTAGCTATTACCCTCGAAAACTAAAACTTTTGACATAGGAAAAGAGCCTTTAATCACACTCTTTACCATGTGCAATCATAAAATAGTCTAATATCTTCATTTTTTCAACATACGTAGCTATTACCCTCGAAAACTAAAACTTTTGACATAGGAAAAGAGCCTTTAATCACATTCTTTACCATTTGCAATCATAAAATAGTCTAATATCTTCATTTTTTCAACATTCGTAGCTATTACCCTCGAAAACTAAAACTTTTGACATAGGAAAAGAGCCTTTAATCACATTCTTTACCATTTGCAATCATAAAATAGTCTAATATCTTCATTTTTTCAACATACGTAGCTATTACCCTCGAAAACTAAAACTTTTGATGTAGGAAAAGAGCCTTTAATCACATTCTTTACCATGGGCAATCATAAAATAGTCTAATATCTTCATTTTTTCTACATACGTAGCTATTACCCTCGAAAACTACAACTTTTGACATAGGAAAAGAGCCTTTAATCACATTCTTTACCATTTGCAATCATAAAATAGTCTAATATCTTCATTTTTTCAACATACGTAGCTATTACCCTCGAAAACTAAAACTTTTGACATAGGAAAAGAGCCTTTAATCACATTCTTTACCATTTGCAATCATAAAATAGTCTAATATCTTCATTTTTTCAACATACGTAGCTATTACCCTCGAAAACTAAAACTTTTGACATAGGAAAAGAGCCTTTAATCACATTCTTTACCATCTGCAATCATAAAATAGTCTAATATCTTCATTTTTTCAACATACGTAGCTATTACCCTCGAAAACTAAAACTTTTGACATAGGAAAAGAGCCTTTAATCACATTCTTTACCATTTGCAATCATAAAATAGTCTAATATCTTCATTTTTTCAACATACGTAGCTATTACCCTCGAAAACTAAAACTTTTGACATAGGAAAAGAGCCTTTAATCACATTCTTTACCATTTGCAATCATAAAATAGTCTAATATCTTCATTTTTTCAACATACGTAGTTATTACCCTCGAAAACTAAAACTTTTGACATAGGAAAAGAGCCTTTAATCACATTCTTTACCATTTGCAATCATAAAATAGTCTAATATCTTCATTTTTTCAACATACGTAGCTATTACCCTCGAAAACTAAAACTTTTGACATAGGAAAAGAGCCTTTAATCACATTCTTTACCATTTGCAATCATAAAATAGTCTAATATCTTCATTTTTTCAACATACGTAGCTATTACCCTCGAAAACTAAAACTTTTGACATAGGAAAAGAGCCTTTAATCACATTCTTTACCATTTGCAATCATAAAATAGTCTAATATCTTCATTTTTTCAACATACGTAGCTATTACCCTCGAAAACTAAAACTTTTGACATAGGAAAAGAGCCTTTAATCACATTCTTTACCATTTGCAATCATAAAATAGTCTAATATCTTCATTTTTTCAACATACGTAGCTATTACCCTCGAAAACTAAAACTTTTGACATAGGAAAAGAGCCTTTAATCACATTCTTTACCATTTGCAATCATAAAATAGTCTAATATCTTCATTTTTTCAACATACGTAGCTATTACCCTCGAAAACTAAAACTTTTGACATAGGAAAAGAGCCTTTAATCACATTCTTTACCATTTGCAATCATAAAATAGTCTAATATCTTCATTTTTTCAACATACGTAGCTATTACCCTCGAAAACTAAAACTTTTGACATAGGAAAAGAACCTTTAATCACATTCTTTACCATTTGCAATCATAAAATAGTCTAATATCTTCATTTTTTCAACATTCGTAGCTATTACCCTCGAAAACTAAAACTTTTGACATAGGAAAAGAGCCTTTAATCACATTCTTTACCATTTGCAATCATAAAATAGTCTAATATCTTCATTTTTCAACATACGTAGCTATTACCCTCGAAAACTAAAACTTTTGATGTAGGAAAAGAGCCTTTAATCACATTTTTTACCATGGGCAATCATAAAATAGTCTAATATCTTCATTTTTTCTACATACGTAACTATTACCCTCGAAAACTAAAACTTTTGACATAGGAAAAGAGTCTTTAATCACATTCTTTACCATTTTCAATCATAAAATAGTCTAATATCTTCATTTTTTCCACATACATTGCTATTACCCTCGAAAACTAAAAGTTTTGACATAGGAAAAGAGCCTTTAAGCACATTCTTTACCATGTGCAATCATAAAATAGTCTAATATCTTCATTTTTCCAACATACTTAGCTATTACCCTCGAAAACTAAAACTTTTCAAATAGGAAAAGAGCCTTTAATCACATTCTTTACCATTTGCAATCATAAAATAGTCTAATATCTTCATTTTTTCAACATACGTAGCTATTACCCTCGAAAACTAAAACTTTTGATATAGGAAAAGAGCCTTTAATCACATTCTTTACCATTTGCAATCATAAAATAGTCTAATATCTTCATGTTTTCAACATACGTAGCTATTACTCTCGAAAACTAAAACTTCTGACATAGGAAAAGAGCCTTTAATAACATTCTTTACCATTTGCAATCATAAAATAGTCTAATATCTTCATTTTTTCAACATACGTAGCTATTACCCTAGAAAACTAAAACTTTTGACATAGGAAAAGAGCCTTTAATCACATTCTTTACCATTTGCAATCATAAAATAGTCTAATATCTTCATTTTTTCAACATACGTAGCTATTACCCTCGAAAACTAAAACTTTTGACATTGGAAAAGAGCCTTTAATCACATTCTTTACCATGTGCAATCATAAAATAGTTTAATATCTTCATTTTTTCAACATACGTAGCTATTACCCTCGAAAACTAAAACTTTTGCCATAGGAAAAGAGCCTTTAATCACATTCTTTACCATTTGCAATCATAAAATAGTCTAATATCTTCATTTTTTCAACATACGTAGCTATTACCCTCGAAAACTAAAACTATTGACATAGGAAAAGAGCCTTTAATCACATTCTTTACCATGTGCAATCATAAAATAGTCTAATATCTTCATTTTTTCAACATACGTAGCTATTACCCTCGAAAACTAAAACTTTTGCCATAGGAAGAGAGCCTTTAATCACATTCTTTACCATTTGCAATCATAAAATAGTCTAATATCTTCATTTTTTCAACATACGTAGCTATTACCCTCGAAACCTAAGACTTTTGACATAGGAAAAGAGCCTTTAATAACATTCTTTACCATTTGCAATCATAAAATAGTCTAATATCTTCATTTTTTCAACATACGTAGTTATTACCCTCGAAAACTAAAACTTTTGACATAGGAAAAGAGCCTTTAATCACATTCTTTACCATTTGCAATCATAAAATAGTCTAATATCTTCATTTTTTCCACATACATTGCTATTACCCTCGAAAACTAAAAGTTTTGACATAGGAAAAGAGCCTTTAAGCACATTCTTTCCCATGTGCAATCATAAAATAGTCTAATATCTTCATTTTTCCAACATACGTAGCTATTACCCTCGAAAACTAAAACTTTTGAAATAGGAAAAGAGCCTTTAATCACATTCTTTACCATTTGCAATCATAAAATAGTCTAATATCTTCATTTTTTCAACATACGTAGCTATTACCCTCGAAAACTAAAACTTTTGACATAGGAAAAGAGCCTTTAATCACATTCTTTACCATTTGCAATCATAAAATAGTCTAATATCTTCATTTTTTCAACATACGTAGCTATTACCCTCGAAAACTAAAACTTCTGACATAGGAAAAGAGCCTTTAATCACATTCTTTACCATTTGCAATAATAAAATAGTCTAATATCTTCATTTTTTCAACATACGTAGCTATTACCCTAGAAAACTAAAACTTTTGACATAGGAAAAGAGCCTTTAATCACATTCTTTACCATTTGCAATCATAAAATAGACTAATATCTTCATTTTTTCAACATACGTAGCTATTACCCTCGAAAACTAAAACTTTTGACATAGGAAAAGAGCCTTTAAGCACATTTTTACCACGTGCAATCATAAAATAGTCTAATATCTTCATTTTTTCAACATACGTAGCTATTACCCTCGAAAACTAAAATTTTTGACATAGGAAAAGAGCCTTTAATCACATTCTTTACCATTTGCAATCATAAAATAGTCTAATATCTTCATTTTTTCAACATACGTAGCTATTACCCTCGAAAACTAAAACTTTTGATGTAGGAAAAGAGCCTTTAATCACATTCTTTACCATGGGCAATCATAAAATAGTCTAATATCTTCATTTTTTCTACATACGTAGCTATTACCCTCGAAAACTAAAACTTTTGACATAGGAAAAGAGCCTTTAATCACTTTCTTTACCATTTGCAATCATAAAATAGTCTAATATCTTCATTTTTTCAACATACTTAGCTATTACCCTCGAAAACTAAAACTTTTGACATAGGAAAAGAGCCTTTAATCACATTCTTTACCATATGCAATCATAAAATAGTCTAATATCTTCATTTTTTCAACATACGTAGCTATTACCCTCGAAAACTAAAACTTCTGACATAGGAAAAGAGCCTTTAATCACATTCTTTACCATTTGCAATAATAAAATAGTCTAATATCTTCATTTTTTCACATACGTAGCTATTACCCTAGAAAACTAAAACTTTTGACATAGGAAAAGAGCCTTTAATCACATTCTTTACCATTTGCAATCATAAAATAGACTAATATCTTCATTTTTTCAACATACGTAGCTATTACCCTCGAAAACTAAAACTTTTGACATAGGAAAAGAGCCTTTAAGCACATTTTTTACCACGTGCAATCATAAAATAGTCTAATATCTTCATTTTTTCAACATACGTAGCTATTACCCTCGAAAACTAAAACTTCTGACATAGGAAAAGAGCCTTTAATCACATTCTTTACCATTTGCAATAATAAAATAGTCTAATATCTTCATTTTTTCAACATACGTAGCTATTACCCTAGAAAACTAAAACTTTTGACATAGGAAAAGAGCCTTTAATCACATTCTTTACCATTTGCAATCATAAAATAGACTAATATCTTCATTTTTTCAACATACGTAGCTATTACCCTCGAAAACTAAAACTTTTGACATAGGAAAAGAGCCTTTAAGCACATTTTTTACCACGTGCAATCATAAAATAGTCTAATATCTTCATTTTTTCAACATACGTAGCTATTACCCTCGAAAACTAAAACTTTTGACATAGGAAAAGAGCCTTTAATCACATTCTTTACCATTTGCAATCATAAAATAGTCTAATATCTTCATTTTTTCAACATACGTAGCTATTACCCTCGAAAACTAAAACTTTTGATGTAGGAAAAGAGCCTTTAATCACATTCTTTACCATGGGCAATCATAAAATAGTCTAATATCTTCATTTTTTTCTACATACGTAGCTATTACCCTCGAAAACTAAAACTTTTGACATAGGAAAAGAGCCTTTAATCACTTTCTTTACCATTTGCAATCATACAATAGTCTAATATCTTCATTTTTTCAACATACTTAGCTATTACCCTCGAAAACTAAAACTTTTGACATAGGAAAAGAGCCTTTAATCACATTCTTTACCATATGCAATCATAAAATAGTCTAATATCTTCATTTTTTCAACATACGTAGCTATTACCCTCGAAAACTAAAACTTCTGACATAGGAAAAGAGCCTTTAATCACATTCTTTACCATTTGCAATAATAAAATAGTCTAATATCTTCATTTTTTCGACATACGTAGCTATTACCCTAGAAAACTAAAACTTTTGACATAGGAAAAGAGCCTTTAATCACATTCTTTACCATTTGCAATCATAAAATAGACAAATATCTTCATTTTTTCAACATACGTAGCTATTACCCTCGAAAACAAAAACTTTTGACATAGGAAAAGAGCCTTTAAGCACATTTTTTACCACGTGCAATCATAAAATAGTCTAATATCTTCATTTTTTCAACATACGTAGCTATTACCCTCGAAAACTAAAACTTTTGACATAGGAAAAGAGCCTTTAATCACATTCTTTACCATTTGCAATCATAAAATAGTCTAATATCTTCATTTTTTCAACATACGTAGCTATTACCCTCGAAAACTAAAACTTTTGATGTAGGAAAAGAGCCTTTAATCACATTCTTTACCGTGGGCAATCATAAAATAGTCTAATATCTTCATTTTTTCTACATACGTAGCTATTACCCTCGAAAACTAAAACTTTTGACATAGGAAAAGAGCCTTTAATCACTTTCTTTACCATTTGCAATCATAAAATAGTCTAATATCTTCATTTTTTCAACATACTTAGCTATTACCCTCGAAAACTAAAACTTTTGACATAGGAAAAGAGCCTTTAATCACATTCTTTACCATATGCAATCATAAAATAGTCTAATATCTTCATTTTTTCAACATACGTAGCTATTACCCTCGAAAACTAAAACTTTTGCCCTAGGAAAAGAGCCTTTAATCACATTCTTTACCATCTACTACTACTACTACTAATAACTCACTGCAGCACCAAGCCGCCTGAGGCCAACACAGCTACGCACGCTCCTCCTCCAACCTAATCTATTTAAAGCCTCCCTCTTTACACCCTCCCAGGAAGTTCCCATTTCCTTTAAATCCTTATTTATGACATCCTCCCAACCCAGACAAGGACGACCTGCTTTCCGTGTAGCCCCAGACGGTTGGCCAAAAAGGACAATCTTCGGTAATCTGTCATCCTTCATCCGTAGAACGTGGCCTAGCCATCTCAACCTTTCTTTCATTATAGCCCCAGAAAGCGGGATTGAACCACACTTTTCGTACAACCTACTGTTTGAAATACGGTCAGTCAGCCGGGTACCCAGAACAATCCGTAGGCAATTTCTCTGGAAAACATCTAGTAAATTTTCATCTGCTTTTCGGAGTGTCCATGCTTCAGAGCCATATTTGACCACTGTCATCACTGTAGCTTCCAATATTCTAATCTTGGTTTGTAGGCTTATCTTTCTATTCTTCCAAACTTTTTTTAACTGTGAAAAAACACCCTGAGCTTTAGCTATTCTACTTTTAACATCTTCACTGCTCCCACCATCTTTACTAATAATACTACCAAGGTAACTGAAGCTCCCAACCTGATCAATCTTTTCGTTACCTAAGGTCACCTGTTCATCTTCACTTATTCCTAACCTTAGTGACTTAGTCTTCTTAACATTAATTTTCAAGCCTATTTTAGCACCCTGAACTCGTAAAACCTCTAAGAATTCATTCATTTTGCTCACACTTTCATCTAATATGCTTAAATCATCAGCATAATCTAAGTCCAGGAGCGTTCTTCCTCCCCATTTGATTCCATGGTCTCCAATTGCCTTTCCTGTGCTCCTTAAGACGAAGTCCATCAAAATGATCCATATAAAGGGGGATAGAACACAACCCTGCTTAACTCCTGATTTAATACAAAACCAGTTGCTAACCTCATTTCCTACCTTAACCGCAGCAGTATTATTCTCGTACATAGCGCAAATCACTTTAATGTATTTTTCTGGTATACCATATAACGATAAGACCTTTGTTAACGTTGTTCTATCAATAGAATCGAAAGCTTGCTCATAATCGATAAAACTAAGGACCAAAGGTGTTTGACAACGAAGGGACTTCTCAATTATTAACCTAAGAGTGAAAACATGGTCGACACATCCTCTACCTTTTCTAAAACCGCATTGTTCTTCCCTTAAAACTTTGTCTACAGCATGTCTCAGTCTAAAAAGTATCATATTACTCAGTAATTTGCTACCTACAGAGACCAGACTAATGCCTCGATAATTCCGACATTCACTCTTGTCACCTTTCTTATACAGTGGTTTAATTAAGGTTTTCCTAAAATCATTGGGTACTTCTCCTTTTTCAAAAATCATGTTCATAATCTTCAGTAGCTTATTCCTAACCTCAGAGCCACCATATTTAAGGAACTCATTAATCATACTATCAGCACCTGGGGCCTTATTATTTTTTAATGCTTCTAGTACTGTCGCTAATTCTTCCTCACTAAACAAATCTTCCTTCACATCCAAGGTATCACAAACTTTTTCATTTTCATCTATATCTTTTCCTGCAACTGTATCTCGGTTTAGCACATTCTCAAAATGTTCCACCCATCTTTCTTTAACTTTTTCCTTATCACTAATTGTGACCCCATTTCTATCTTTAACTGGGACTAGTCCGGATCGGCTACTTTCTTTCAATTTATTAACATGCCAGTATAATATTTTACTATTATGCCGTCTAGCCGCATCTTCCAGATCCTCAGCAATTTTATCCATCGCCTCCATTTCACATCTCCTTAGTTCATATTTTTTATCTTTACTCATATCATATTAATTATTTTTTATCTTTTATTCATATCTTTACCATCTGCAATCATAAAATAGTCTAATATCTTCATTTTTTCAAGATACGTAGCTATTACCCTCGAAACATAAAACTTTTGACATAGGAAAAGAGCCTTTAATAACATTCTTTACCATTTGCAATCATAAAATAGTCTAATATCTTCATTTTTTCAACATACCTAGCTATTACCCTCGAAAACTAAAACTTTTGCCATAGGAAAAGAGCCTTTAATCACATTCTTTACCATTTGCAATCATAAAATAGTCTAATATCTTCGTTTTTTCAACATACGTAGCAATTACCCTCGAAACCTAAAACTTTTGACATAGGAAAAGAGCCTTTAATCACATTCTTTACCATTTGCAATCATAAAATAGACTAATATCTTCATTTTTTCAACATACTTAGCTATTACCCTCGAAAACTAAAACTTTTGACATAGGAAAAGAGCTTTTAAGCACATTCTTTACCACGTGCAATCATAAAATAGTCTTTTTTTTGTGCTGGAGCTTCAGTTTTGGAAGCTATTTTTTAAGCAGCTTTTTTTTAGTAGCTTCCTTGACTGTTGCCATTGTAGGTTCGCGCCACCCTAACATCTAGTTGGTTCGGGCGCTTCCTGTGTCCCGGTGTCCCGGTCGTCATTTGTGTCCCGGTGTCCCGGTCTGTATATACACTCGTTTTTGAATTGGTCTTTTTTTTAGTTTTTAGTTTTTTACCTTTTTTTAATTTTTTTAGTTATACCTAATGATTTTAATGATTGCCCTGTCGTCATTTATATATCCCCCTGTGCCCCCCAGCGTCCCTGTTGCAGTTGTGTCCCGGTCATCATTTATATTCCCTGCGTCCCGGTCGTCATTTGTGTCCTGGTCTGTATATACATTCGTTTTTGAATCGGTAAATGATGAAATATTTATTTTGTTTTTCCCCTTTTTTCTTTTTAGTTTTTTTTGTAGTTTTTACCTTTTTTTTACTTTTTCTAGTTTTTTTTTTTACTTATGTCCTTCATTTATATGTCGTCGTTTATATTGTATGTCGTCGTTTTTATGTCGTCTTCACTTATGTCGTCATTTATACTCCCTGTGTCCCGGTCGTAATCAATTCCCAATTTGATTAGTATTTGCAATCACCATCAACAAAGCTCAAGGGCAATGATTTGAATCATGAGGTATAACTAAACAAACTAAAAAAAGGTAAAAAACTAAAACCTAAAAAAAATACCAATTCAAAAACGAATGTATATACAGACCGAGACACCGGGACACAAATGACGACCGGGACACAAGGAATATAAATGACGCCCCAGACCCTCAAAGAGAAATCACAGACTGGGACACCGGGACACAAATGATGACCGGGACACAGGGAATATAAATGACGACCGGGACACAGGTTCACAACTACAACGGGGACGCCGGGGGGCACAGGGGGATATATAAGTAACGACGGCGACACGGGGAATCGTCGATTAGCAATCACCATCAACAAAGCTCAAGGGCAATAATTAGAATCATGAGGTATAGATCTGAATACGTGTGTCCCTGTGTCCCGGTCGTCATTTATATTCCCTGTGTCCTGGTCGTCATTTTTGTCCCGGGGTCCCAGTCTGTAATTTCTCTTTGAGTGTCCCGGTCGTCATTTATATTCCCTGTGTCCCGGTCGTCATTTGTGTCCCGGTGTCTTGGTCTGTATATACATTTGTTTTTCAATTGGTATATGATGAAATAAATTTTTGTGTTTTTCCCCTTTTTTTCTTTTTAGTTTTTTTTTTGATTTTTACCTTTTTTTTA
The DNA here is from genome assembly GCF_032884065.1 of Artemia franciscana. NCBI lineage: Eukaryota > Metazoa > Arthropoda > Branchiopoda > Anostraca > Artemiidae > Artemia > Artemia franciscana. Next base: position 26,603 of record NW_027063051.1, read on the forward strand.
GTTTTTTTAGTTTTTTCTCTTTTCTTTTTATTTTTTTTTTTTTGTGCTGGAGCTTCAGTTTTGGAAGCGTTTTTTTAAGCAGCTTTTTTTTAAGCAGCTTCCTTGACTGTTGCCATTGTAGGTTCGCGCCACCCTAACATCTAGTTGATTTGGGCGCTTCCTGTGTCCCGGTGTCCCGGTCGTCATTTGTGTCCCGGTGTCCCGGTCTGTATATACACTCGTTTTTGAATTGGTCTTTTTTTTTTTTTTTTTTAGTTTTTTACCTTTTTTGGTTTTTTTAGTTATACCTAATGATTTTAATGATTGCCCCGTCGTCATTTATATATCCCCCTGTGCCCCCCAGTGTCCCTGTTGCAGTTGTGTCCCGGCCATCATTTAAATTCCCTGCGTCCCGGTCGTCATTTGTGTCCCGGTCTGTATATACATTCGTTTTTGAATCGGTAAATGATGAAATAATTTTTTTTGTTTTTCCCCTTTTTTCTTTTTAGTTTTTATGTAGTTTTATCTTTTTTTTAGTTTTTTTAGTTTTTTTTTTGCTTATGTCCTTCATTTATATGTCGTCGTTTATATTGTATGTCGTCGTTTTTATGTCGTCTTCACTTATGTCGTCATTTATACTCCCTGTGTCCCGGTCGTAATCAATTCCCAATTTGATTAGTATTTGCAATCACCATCAACAAAGCTCAAGGGCAATCATTAGAATCATGAGGTATAGATCTGAATACGTGTGTCCCTGTGTCCCGGTCGTCATTTATATTCCCTGTGTCCTGGTCGTCATTTGTGTCCCGGTGTCCCAGTCTGTAAAATTCTCTTTGAGTGTCCCGGTCGTCATTTATATTCCCTGTGTCCCGGTCGTCATTTGTGTCCCGGTATCTTGGTCTGTATATACATTTGTTTTTCAATTGGTATTTGATGAAATGAATTGTTGTGTTTTTCCTCTTTTTTTCTTTTTAGTTTTTTTTTTGGTTTTTACCTTTTTTTTAGTTTTTTTAGTTTTTTCTCTTTTCTTTTTATTTTTTTTTTGTGCTGGAGCTTCAGTTTTGGAAGCTTTTTTTTTAAGCAGCTTTTTTTTAAGCAGCTTCCTTGACTGTTGCCATTGTAGGTTCGCGCCACCCTAACATCTAGTTGGTTCGGGCGCTTCCTGTGTCCCGGTGTCCCGGTCGTCATTTGTGTCCTGGAGTCCCGGTCTGTATATACACTCCTTTTTGAATTGGTCTTTTTTTTAGTTTTTAGTTTTTACCTTTTTTTAGTTTTTTTAGTTATACCTAATGATTTTAATGATTGCCCCGTCGTCATTTATATATCCCCCTGTGCCCCCCAGCGTCCCTGTTGCAGTTGTGTCCCGGTCATCATTTATATTCCCTGCGTCCCGGTCGTCATTTGTGTCCCGGTCTGTATATACATTCGTTTTTGAATCGGTAAATGATGAAATAATTTTTTTGGTTTTTCCCCTTTTTTCTTTTTAGTTTTTTTGTAGTTTTTACCTTTTTTTTAGTTTTTTTTTTTTACGTATGTCCTTCATTTATATGTCGTCGTTTATATTGTATTTCGTCGTTTTTATGTCGTCTTCACTTATGTCGTCATTTATACTCCCTGTGTCCCGGTCGTAATCAATTCCCAATTTGATTAGTATTTGCAATCACCATCAACAAAGCTCAAGGGCAATCATTAGAATCATGAGGTATAACTAAAAAAACTAAAAAAAAGGTAAAAAATTAAAACCTAAAAAAAAGACCAATTCAAAAACGAATGTATATACAGACCGGGACACCGGGACACAAATGACGACCGGGACACAAGGAATATAAATGACACCCCAGACCCTCAAAGAGAAATCACAGACTGGGACACCGGGACACAAATGACGATCGGGACACAGGGAATATAAATGACGACCGGGACACAGGGTGACAACTACAACGGGGACGCCGGGAGGCATAGGGGGATATATAAGTAACGACGGCGACACGGGGAATCGTCGATTAGCAATCACCATCAACAAAGCTCAAGAGCAATCATTAGAATCATGAGGTATAGATCTGAATACGTGTGTCCCTGTGTCCCGGTCGTCATTTATATTCCCTGTGTCCTGGTCGTCATTTGTGTCCCGGTGTCCCAGTCTGTAAAATTCTCTTTGAGTGTCCCGGTCGTCATTTATATTCCCTGTGTCCCGGTCGTCATTTGTGTCCCGGTATCTTGGTCTGTATATACATTTGTTTTTCAATTGGTATATGATGAAATGAATTGTTGTGTTTTTCCTCTTTTTTTCTTTTTAGTTTTTTTTTTGGTTTTTACCTTTTTTTTAGTTTTTTTAGTTTTTTCTCTTTTCTTTTTATTTTTTTTTGTGCTGGAGCTTCAGTTTTGGAAGCTTTTTTTTTAAGCAGCTTTTTTTTAAGCAGCTTCCTTGACTGTTGCCATTGTAGGTTCGCGCCACCCTAACATCTAGTTGGTTCGGGCGCTTCCTGTGTCCCGGTGTCCCGGTCGTCATTTGTGTCCCGGTGTCCCGGTCTGTATATACACTCGTTTTTGAATTGGTCTTTTTTTTAGTTTTTAGTTTTTTACCTTTTTTTAGTTTTTTTTAGCTATACCTAATGATTTTAATGATTGCCCCGTCGTCATTTATAAATCCCCCTGTGCCCCCCAGCGTCCCTGTTGCAGTTGTGTCCCGGTCATCATTTATATTCCCTGGGTCCCGGTCGTCATTTGTGTCCCGGTCTGTATATACATTCGTTTTTGAATCGGTAAATGATGAAATAATTTTTTTTGTTTTTCCCCTTTTTTCTTTTTAGTTTTTTTGTAGTTTTTACCTTTTTTTAGTTTTTTTTTTTTTTACTTATGTCCTTCATTTATATGTCGTCGTTTATATTGTATGTCGTCGTTTTTATGTCGTCTTCACTTATGTCGTCATTTATACTCGCTGTGTCCCGGTCGTAATCAACTCCCAATTTGATTAGTATTTGCAATCACCATCAACAAAGCTCAAGGGCAATCATTAGAATCATGAGGTATAACTAAAAAAACTAAAAAAAAGGTAAAAAACTAAAACCTAAAAAAAAAAACCAATTCAAAAACGAATGTATATACAGACCGAGACACCGGGACACAAATGACGACCGGGACACAAGGAATATAAATGACGCCCCAGACCCTCAAAGAGAAATCACAGACTGGGACACCGGGACACAATTGACGACCGGGAAACAGGGAATATACATGACGACCGGGACACAGGGTCACAACTACAACGGGGACGCCGGGGGGCACAGGGGGATATATAAGTAACGAGGGCGACACGGGGAATCGTCGATTAACAATCACCATCAACAAAGCTCAAGGGCAATCATTAGAATCATGAGGTATAGATCTGAATACGTTTGTCCCTGTGTCCCGGTTGTCATTTATATTCCCTGTGTCCTGGTCGTCATTTGTGTCCCGGTGTCCCAGTCTGTAATTTCTCTTTGAGTGTCCCGGTCGTTATTTTTATTCCCTGTGTCCCGGTCGTCATTTGTGTCCCGGTGTCTTGGTCTGTATATACATTTGTTTTTCAATTGGTATATGATGAAATAAATTTTTGTGTTTTTCCCCTTTTTTCTTTTTAGTTTTTTTTTTGGTTTTTACCTTTTTTTTTAGTTTTTTTAGTTTTTTCTCTTTTCTTTTTATTTTTTTTGTGCTGGAGCTTCAGTTTTGGAAGCTTTTTTTTAAGCAGCTTTTTTTAGCAGCTTCCTTGACTGTTGCCATTGTAGGTTTGCGCCACCCTAACATCTAGTTGGTTCGGGCGCTTCCTGTGTCCCGGTGTCCCGGTCGTCATTTGTGTCCCGGTGTCCCGGTCTGTATATACACTCGTTTTTGAATTGGTCTTTTTTTTAGTTTTTAGTTTTTTACCTTTTTTTAGTTTTTTTAGTTATACCTAATGATTTTAATGATTGCCCCGTCGTCATTTATATATCCCCCTGTGCCCCCCAGCGTCCCTGTTGCAGTTGTGTCCCGGTCATCATTTATATTCCCTGCGTCCCGGTCGTCATTTGTGTCCCGGTCTGTATATACATTCGTTTTTGAATCGGTAAATGATGAAATAATTTTTTTTGTTTTTCCCCTTTTTTCTTTTTAGTTTTTTTGTAGTTTTTACCTTTTTTAAATTTTTTTAGTTTTTTTTTTACTTATGTCCTTCATTTATATGTCGTCGTTTATATTGTATGTAGTCGTTTTTATGTCGTCTTCACTTATGTCGTCATTTATACTCCCTGTGTCCCGGTCGTAATCAATTCCCAATTTGATTAGTATTTGCAATCACCATCAACAAAGCTCAAGGGCAATCATTAGAATCATGAGGTATAACTAAAAAAACTAAAAAAAAGGTAAAAAACTAAAACCTAAAAAAAAGACCAATTCAAAAACGAATGTATATACAGACCGGGACACCGGGACACAAATGACGACCGGAACACAAGGAATATAAATGACGCCCCAGACCCTCAAAGAGAAATCAAATACTGGGACACCGGGACACAAATGACGACCGGGACACAGGGAATATAAATGACGACCGGGACACAGGGTCACAACTACAACGGGGACGCCGGGGGGCACAGGGGGATATATAAGTAACGACGGCGACACGGGGAATCGTCGATTAGCAATCACATTCAACAAAGCTCAAGGGCAATCATTAGAATCATGAGGTATAGATCTGAATACGTGTGTCCCTGTGTCCCGGTCGCCATTTATATTCCCTGTGTCCTGGTCGTCATTTGTGTCCCGGTGTCCCAGTCTGTAATTTCTCTTTGAGTGTCCCGGTCGTCATTTATATTCCCTGTGTCCCGGTCGTCATTTGTGTCCCGGTGTCTTGGTCTGTATATACATTTGTTTTTCAATTGTTATATGATGAAATAAATTTTTGTGTTTTTCCCCTTTTTTCTTTTTAGTTTTTTTTTGGTTTTTACCTTTTTTTTAGTTTTTTTAGTTTTTTCTCTTTTCTTTTTATCTTTTTTTTGTGCTGGAGCTTCAGTTTTGGAAGCCATTTTTTTAAGCAGCTTTTTTTTTAGCAGCTTCCTTGACTGTTGCCATTGTAGGTTCCCGCCACCCTAACATCTAGTTGGTTCGGGCGCTTCCTGTGTCCCGGTGTCCCGGTCGTCATTTGTGTCCCGGTGTCCCGGTCTGTATATACACTCGTTTTTGAATTGGTCTTTTTTTTAGTTTTTAGGTTTTTACCTTTTTTTAGTTTTTTTAGTTATACCTAATGATTTTAGTGATTGCCCCGTCGTCATTTATATATCCCCCTGTGCCCCCCAGCGTCCCTGTTGCAGTTGTGTCCCGGTCATCATTTATATTCCCTGCGTCCCGGTCGTCATTTGTGTCCCGGTCTGTATATACATTCGTTTTTGAATTGGTAAATGATGAAATAATTTTTTTGTTTTTCCCCTTTTTTCTTTTTAGTTTTTTTGTAGTTTTTACCTTTTTTTAGTTTTTTTAGTTTTTTTTTTTTTACTTATGTCCTTCATTTATATGTCGTCGTTTATATTGTATGTAGTCGTTTTTATGTCGTCTTTACTTATGTCGTCATTTATACTCCCTGTGTCCCGGTCGTAATCAATTCCCAATTTGATTAGTATTTGCAATCACCATCAACAAAGCTCAAGGGCAATCATTAGAATCATGAGGTATAACTAAAAAAACTAAAAAAAAGGTAAAAAACTAAAACCTAAAAAAAAGACCAATCTAAAAACGAATGTATATACAGACCGGGACACTGGGACACAAATGACGACCGGAACACAAGGAATATAAATGACGCCCCAGACCCTCAAAGAGAAATCACATACTGGGACAGCGGGACACAAATGACGACCGGGACACAGGGAATATAAATGAAGACCGGGACACAGGGTCACAACTACAACGGGGACGCCGGGGGGCACAGGGGGATATATAAGTAACGACGGCGACACGGGGAATCGTCGATTAGCAATCACATTCAACAAAGCTCAAGGGCAATCATTAGAATCATGAGGTATAGATCTGAATACGTGTGTCCCTGTGTCTCGGTCGCCATTTATATTCCCTGTGTCCTGGTCGTCATTTGTGTCCCGGTGTCCCAGTCTGTAATTTCTCTTTGAGTGTCCCGGTCGTCATTTATATTCCCTGTGTCCCGGTCGTCATTTGTGTCCCGGTGTCTTGGTCTGTATATACATTTGTTTTTCAATTGGTATATGATGAAATAAATTTTTGTGTTTTTCCCCTTTTTTCTTTTTAGTTTATTTTTGGTTTTTACCTTTTTTTTTTAGTTTTTTTAGTTTTTTCTCTTTTCTTTTTATCTTTTTTTGTGCTGGAGCTTCAGTTTTGGAAGCTATTTTTTTAAGCAGCTTTTTTTTTAGCAGCTTCCTTGACTGTTGCCATTGTAGGTTCGCGCCACCCTAACATCTAGTTGGTTCGGGCGCTTCCTGTGTCCCGGTGTCCCGGTCGTCATTTGTGTCCCGGTGTCCCGTTTGTGTCACCATTGTGTCCCATTTGTGTCACCATTTGCAATCATAAAATAGTCTAATATCTTCATTTTTTCAACATACGTAGCTATTACCCTCGAAAACTAAAACTATTGACATAGGAAAAGAGCCTTTAATCACATTCTTTACCATGTGCAATCATAAAATAGTCTAATATCTTCATTTTTTCAACATACGTAGCTATTACCCTCGAAAACTAAAACTTTTGCCATAGGAAGAGAGCCTTTAATCACATTCTTTACCATTTGCAATCATAAAATAGTCTAATATCTTCATTTTTTCAACATACGTAGCTATTACCCTCGAAACCTAAGACTTTTGACATAGGAAAAGAGCCTTTAATAACATTCTTTACCATTTGCAATCATAAAATAGTCTAATATCTTCATTTTTTCAACATACGTAGTTATTACCCTCGAAAACTAAAACTTTTGACATAGGAAAAGAGCCTTTAATCACATTCTTTACCATTTGCAATCATAAAATAGTCTAATATCTTCATTTTTTCCACATACATTGCTATTACCCTCGAAAACTAAAAGTTTTGACATAGGAAAAGAGCCTTTAAGCACATTCTTTCCCATGTGCAATCATAAAATAGTCTAATATCTTCATTTTTCCAACATACGTAGCTATTACCCTCGAAAACTAAAACTTTTGAAATAGGAAAAGAGCCTTTAATCACATTCTTTACCATTTGCAATCATAAAATAGTCTAATATCTTCATTTTTTCAACATACGTAGCTATTACCCTCGAAAACTAAAACTTTTGACATAGGAAAAGAGCCTTTAATCACATTCTTTACCATTTGCAATCATAAAATAGTCTAATATCTTCATTTTTTCAACATACGTAGCTATTACCCTCGAAAACTAAAACTTCTGACATAGGAAAAGAGCCTTTAATCACATTCTTTACCATTTGCAATAATAAAATAGTCTAATATCTTCATTTTTTCAACATACGTAGCTATTACCCTAGAAAACTAAAACTTTTGACATAGGAAAAGAGCCTTTAATCACATTCTTTACCATTTGCAATCATAAAATAGACTAATATCTTCATTTTTTCAACATACGTAGCTATTACCCTCGAAAACTAAAACTTTTGACATAGGAAAAGAGCCTTTAAGCACATTTTTTACCACGTGCAATCATAAAATAGTCTAATATCTTCATTTTTTCAACATACGTAGCTATTACCCTCGAAAACTAAAATTTTTGACATAGGAAAAGAGCCTTTAATCACATTCTTTACCATTTGCAATCATAAAATAGTCTAATATCTTCATTTTTTCAACATACGTAGCTATTACCCTCGAAAACTAAAACTTTTGATGTAGGAAAAGAGCCTTTAATCACATTCTTTACCATGGGCAATCATAAAATAGTCTAATATCTTCATTTTTTCTACATACGTAGCTATTACCCTCGAAAACTAAAACTTTTGACATAGGAAAAGAGCCTTTAATCACTTTCTTTACCATTTGCAATCATAAAATAGTCTAATATCTTCATTTTTTCAACATACTTAGCTATTACCCTCGAAAACTAAAACTTTTGACATAGGAAAAGAGCCTTTAATCACATTCTTTACCATATGCAATCATAAAATAGCCTAATATCTTCATTTTTTCAACATACGTAGCTATTACCCCCGAAAACTAAAACTTCTGACATAGGAAAAGAGCCTTTAATCACATTCTTTACCATTCGCAATAATAAAATAGTCTCATATCTTCATTTTTTCAACATACGTAGCTATTACCCTAGAAAACTAAAACTTTTGACATAGGAAAAGAGCCTTTAATCACATTCTTTACCATTTGCAATCATAAAATAGACTAATATCTTCATTTTTTCAACATACGTAGCTATTACCCTCGAAAACTAAAACTTTTGACATAGGAAAAGAGCCTTTAAGCACATTTTTTACCACGTGCAATCATAAAATAGTCTAATATCTTCATTTTTTCAACATACGTAGCTATTACCCTCGAAAACTAAAACTTCTGACATAGGAAAAGAGCCTTTAATCACATTCTTTACCATTTGCAATAATAAAATAGTCTAATATCTTCATTTTTTCAACATACGTAGCTATTACCCTAGAAAACTAAAACTTTTGACATAGGAAAAGAGCCTTTAATCACATTCTTTACCATTTGCAATCATAAAATAGACTAATATCTTCATTTTTTCAACATACGTAGCTATTACCCTCGAAAACTAAAACTTTTGACATAGGAAAAGAGCCTTTAAGCACATTTTTTACCACGTGCAATCATAAAATAGTCTAATATCTTCATTTTTTCAACATACGTAGCTATTACCCTCGAAAACTAAAACTTTTGACATAGGAAAAGAGCCTTTAATCACATTCTTTACCATTTGCAATCATAAAATAGTCTAATATCTTCATTTTTTCAACATACGTAGCTATTACCCTCGAAAACTAAAACTTTTGATGTAGGAAAAGAGCCTTTAATCACATTCTTTACCATGGGCAATCATAAAATAGTCTAATATCTTCATTTTTTTCTACATACGTAGCTATTACCCTCGAAAACTAAAACTTTTGACATAGGAAAAGAGCCTTTAATCACTTTCTTTACCATTTGCAATCATACAATAGTCTAATATCTTCATTTTTTCAACATACTTAGCTATTACCCTCGAAAACTAAAACTTTTGACATAGGAAAAGAGCCTTTAATCACATTCTTTACCATATGCAATCATAAAATAGTCTAATATCTTCATTTTTTCAACATACGTAGCTATTACCCTCGAAAACTAAAACTTCTGACATAGGAAAAGAGCCTTTAATCACATTCTTTACCATTTGCAATAATAAAATAGTCTAATATCTTCATTTTTCGACATACGTAGCTATTACCCTAGAAAACTAAAACTTTTGACATAGGAAAAGAGCCTTTAATCACATTCTTTACCATTTGCAATCATAAAATAGACTAATATCTTCATTTTTTCAACATACGTAGCTATTACCCTCGAAAACAAAAACTTTTGACATAGGAAAAGAGCCTTTAAGCACATTTTTTACCACGTGCAATCATAAAATAGTCTAATATCTTCATTTTTTCAACATACGTAGCTATTACCCTCGAAAACTAAAACTTTTGACATAGGAAAAGAGCCTTTAATCACATTCTTTACCATTTGCAATCATAAAATAGTCTAATATCTTCATTTTTTCAACATACGTAGCTATTACCCTCGAAAACTAAAACTTTTGATGTAGGAAAAGAGCCTTTAATCACATTCTTTACCGTGGGCAATCATAAAATAGTCTAATATCTTCATTTTTTCTACATACGTAGCTATTACCCTCGAAAACTAAAACTTTTGACATAGGAAAAGAGCCTTTAATCACTTTCTTTACCATTTGCAATCATAAAATAGTCTAATATCTTCATTTTTTCAACATACTTAGCTATTACCCTCGAAAACTAAAACTTTTGACATAGGAAAAGAGCCTTTAATCACATTCTTTACCATATGCAATCATAAAATAGTCTAATATCTTCATTTTTTCAACATACGTAGCTATTACCCTCGAAAACTAAAACTTTTGCCCTAGGAAAAGAGCCTTTAATCACATTCTTTACCATCTACTACTACTACTACTAATAACTCACTGCAGCACCAAGCCGCCTGAGGCCAACACAGCTACGCACGCTCCTCCTCCAACCTAATCTATTTAAAGCCTCCCTCTTTACACCCTCCCAGGAAGTTCCCATTTCCTTTAAATCCTTATTTATGACATCCTCCCAACCCAGACAAGGACGACCTGCTTTCCGTGTAGCCCCAGACGGTTGGCCAAAAAGGACAATCTTCGGTAATCTGTCATCCTTCATCCGTAGAACGTGGCCTAGCCATCTCAACCTTTCTTTCATTATAGCCCCAGAAAGCGGGATTGAACCACACTTTTCGTACAACCTACTGTTTGAAATACGGTCAGTCAGCCGGGTACCCAGAACAATCCGTAGGCAATTTCTCTGGAAAACATCTAGTAAATTTTCATCTGCTTTTCGGAGTGTCCATGCTTCAGAGCCATATTTGACCACTGTCATCACTGTAGCTTCCAATATTCTAATCTTGGTTTGTAGGCTTATCTTTCTATTCTTCCAAACTTTTTTTAACTGTGAAAAAACACCCTGAGCTTTAGCTATTCTACTTTTAACATCTTCACTGCTCCCACCATCTTTACTAATAATACTACCAAGGTAACTGAAGCTCCCAACCTGATCAATCTTTTCGTTACCTAAGGTCACCTGTTCATCTTCACTTATTCCTAACCTTAGTGATTTAGTCTTCTTAACATTAATTTTCAAGCCTATTTTAGCACCCTGAACTCGTAAAACCTCTAAGAATTCATTCATTTTGCTCACACTTTCATCTAATATGCTTAAATCATCAGCATAATCTAAGTCCAGGAGCGTTCTTCCTCCCCATTTGATTCCATGGTCTCCAATTGCCTTTCCTGTGCTCCTTAAGACGAAGTCCATCAAAATGATCCATATAAAGGGGGATAGAACACAACCCTGCTTAACTCCTGATTTAATACAAAACCAGTTGCTAACCTCATTTCCTACCTTAACCGCAGCAGTATTATTCTCGTACATAGCGCAAATCACTTTAATGTATTTTTCTGGTATACCATATAACGATAAGACCTTTGTTAACGTTGTTCTATCAATAGAATCGAAAGCTTGCTCATAATCGATAAAACTAAGGACCAAAGGTGTTTGACAACGAAGGGACTTCTCAATTATTAACCTAAGAGTGAAAACATGGTCGACACATCCTCTACCTTTTCTAAAACCGCATTGTTCTTCCCTTAAAACTTTGTCTACAGCATGTCTCAGTCTAAAAAGTATCATATTACTCAGTAATTTGCTACCTACAGAGACCAGACTAATGCCTCGATAATTCCGACATTCACTCTTGTCACCTTTCTTATACAGTGGTTTAATTAAGGTTTTCCTAAAATCATTGGGTACTTCTCCTTTTTCAAAAATCATGTTCATAATCTTCAGTAGCTTATTCCTAACCTCAGAGCCACCATATTTAAGGAACTCATTAATCATACTATCAGCACCTGGGGCCTTATTATTTTTTAATGCTTCTAGTACTGTCGCTAATTCTTCCTCACTAAACAAATCTTCCTTCACATCCAAGGTATCACAAACTTTTTCATTTTCATCTATATCTTTTCCTGCAACTGTATCTCGGTTTAGCACATTCTCAAAATGTTCCACCCATCTTTCTTTAACTTTTTCCTTATCACTAATTGTGACCCCATTTCTATCTTTAACTGGGACTAGTCCGGATCGGCTACTTTCTTTCAATTTATTAACATGCCAGTATAATATTTTACTATTATGCCGTCTAGCCGCATCTTCCAGATCCTCAGCAATTTTATCCATCGCCTCCATTTCACATCTCCTTAGTTCATATTTTTTATCTTTACTCATATCATATTAATTATTTTTTATCTTTTATTCATATCTTTACCATCTGCAATCATAAAATAGTCTAATATCTTCATTTTTTCAAGATACGTAGCTATTACCCTCGAAACATAAAACTTTTGACATAGGAAAAGAGCCTTTAATAACATTCTTTACCATTTGCAATCATAAAATAGTCTAATATCTTCATTTTTTCAACATACCTAGCTATTACCCTCGAAAACTAAAACTTTTGCCATAGGAAAAGAGCCTTTAATCACATTCTTTACCATTTGCAATCATAAAATAGTCTAATATCTTCGTTTTTTCAACATACGTAGCAATTACCCTCGAAACCTAAAACTTTTGACATAGGAAAAGAGCCTTTAATCACATTCTTTACCATTTGCAATCATAAAATAGACTAATATCTTCATTTTTTCAACATACTTAGCTATTACCCTCGAAAACTAAAACTTTTGACATAGGAAAAGAGCTTTTAAGCACATTCTTTACCACGTGCAATCATAAAATAGTCTTTTTTTTGTGCTGGAGCTTCAGTTTTGGAAGCTATTTTTTAAGCAGCTTTTTTTTAGTAGCTTCCTTGACTGTTGCCATTGTAGGTTCGCGCCACCCTAACATCTAGTTGGTTCGGGCGCTTCCTGTGTCCCGGTGTCCCGGTCGTCATTTGTGTCCCGGTGTCCCGGTCTGTATATACACTCGTTTTTGAATTGGTCTTTTTTTTAGTTTTTAGTTTTTTACCTTTTTTTAATTTTTTTAGTTATACCTAATGATTTTAATGATTGCCCTGTCGTCATTTATATATCCCCCTGTGCCCCCCAGCGTCCCTGTTGCAGTTGTGTCCCGGTCATCATTTATATTCCCTGCGTCCCGGTCGTCATTTGTGTCCTGGTCTGTATATACATTCGTTTTTGAATCGGTAAATGATGAAATATTTATTTTGTTTTTCCCCTTTTTTCTTTTTAGTTTTTTTTGTAGTTTTTACCTTTTTTTTACTTTTTCTAGTTTTTTTTTTTACTTATGTCCTTCATTTATATGTCGTCGTTTATATTGTATGTCGTCGTTTTTATGTCGTCTTCACTTATGTCGTCATTTATACTCCCTGTGTCCCGGTCGTAATCAATTCCCAATTTGATTAGTATTTGCAATCACCATCAACAAAGCTCAAGGGCAATGATTTGAATCATGAGGTATAACTAAACAAACTAAAAAAAGGTAAAAAACTAAAACCTAAAAAAATACCAATTCAAAAACGAATGTATATACAGACCGAGACACCGGGACACAAATGACGACCGGGACACAAGGAATATAAATGACGCCCCAGACCCTCAAAGAGAAATCACAGACTGGGACACCGGGACACAAATGATGACCGGGACACAGGGAATATAAATGACGACCGGGACACAGGTTCACAACTACAACGGGGACGCCGGGGGGCACAGGGGGATATATAAGTAACGACGGCGACACGGGGAATCGTCGATTAGCAATCACCATCAACAAAGCTCAAGGGCAATAATTAGAATCATGAGGTATAGATCTGAATACGTGTGTCCCTGTGTCCCGGTCGTCATTTATATTCCCTGTGTCCTGGTCGTCATTTTTGTCCCGGGGTCCCAGTCTGTAATTTCTCTTTGAGTGTCCCGGTCGTCATTTATATTCCCTGTGTCCCGGTCGTCATTTGTGTCCCGGTGTCTTGGTCTGTATATACATTTGTTTTTCAATTGGTATATGATGAAATAAATTTTTGTGTTTTTCCCCTTTTTTTCTTTTTAGTTTTTTTTTTGGTTTTTACCTTTTTTTTAGTTTTTTTAGTTTTTTCTCTTTTCTTTTTATTTTTTTTTTTTTGTGCTGGAGCTTCAGTTTTGGAAGCGTTTTTTTAAGCAGCTTTTTTTTAAGCAGCTTCCTTGACTGTTGCCATTGTAGGTTCGCGCCACCCTAACATCTAGTTGATTTGGGCGCTTCCTGTGTCCCGGTGCCCCGGTCGTCATTTGTGTCCCGGTGTCCCGGTCTGTATATACACTCGTTTTTGAATTGGTCTTTTTTTTTTTTTTTTTTAGTTTTTTACCTTTTTTGGTTTTTTTAGTTATACCTAATGATTTTAATGATTGCCCCGTCGTCATTTATATATCCCCCTGTGCCCCCCAGCGTCCCTGTTGCAGTTGTGTCCCGGCCATCATTTAAATTCCCTGCGTCCCGGTCGTCATTTGTGTCCCGGTCTGTATATACATTCGTTTTTGAATCGGTAAATGATGAAATAATTTTTTTTGTTTTTCCCCTTTTTTCTTTTTAGTTTTTATGTAGTTTTATCTTTTTTTTAGTTTTTTTAGTTTTTTTTTTGCTTATGTCCTTCATTTATATGTCGTCGTTTATATTGTATGTCGTCGTTTTTATGTCGTCTTCACTTATGTCGTCATTTATACTCCCTGTGTCCCGGTCGTAATCAATTCCCAATTTGATTAGTATTTGCAATCACCATCAACAAAGCTCAAGGGCAATCATTAGAATCATGAGGTATAGATCTGAATACGTGTGTCCCTGTGTCCCGGTCGTCATTTATATTCCCTGTGTCCTGGTCGTCATTTGTGTCCCGGTGTCCCAGTCTGTAAAATTCTCTTTGAGTGTCCCGGTCGTCATTTATATTCCCTGTGTCCCGGTCGTCATTTGTGTCCCGGTATCTTGGTCTGTATATACATTTGTTTTTCAATTGGTATTTGATGAAATGAATTGTTGTGTTTTTCCTCTTTTTTTCTTTTTAGTTTTTTTTTTTGGTTTTTACCTTTTTTTTAGTTTTTTTAGTTTTTTCTCTTTTCTTTTTATTTTTTTTTTGTGCTGGAGCTTCAGTTTTGGAAGCTTTTTTTTTAAGCAGCTTTTTTTTAAGCAGCTTCCTTGACTGTTGCCATTGTAGGTTCGCGCCACCCTAACATCTAGTTGGTTCGGGCGCTTCCTGTGTCCCGGTGTCCCGGTCGTCATTTGTGTCCTGGAGTCCCGGTCTGTATATACACTCCTTTTTGAATTGGTCTTTTTTTTAGTTTTTAGTTTTTTACCTTTTTTTAGTTTTTTTAGTTATACCTAATGATTTTAATGATTGCCCCGTCGTCATTTATATATCCCCCTGTGCCCCCCAGCGTCCCTGTTGCAGTTGTGTCCCGGTCATCATTTATATTCCCTGCGTCCCGGTCGTCATTTGTGTCCCGGTCTGTATATACATTCGTTTTTGAATCGGTAAATGATGAAATAATTTTTTTGGTTTTTCCCCTTTTTTCTTTTTAGTTTTTTTGTAGTTTTTACCTTTTTTTTAGTTTTTTTTTTTACGTATGTCCTTCATTTATATGTCGTCGTTTATATTGTATTTCGTCGTTTTTATGTCGTCTTCACTTATGTCGTCATTTATACTCCCTGTGTCCCGGTCGTAACCAATTCCCAATTTGATTAGTATTTGCAATCACCATCAACAAAGCTCAAGGGCAATCATTAGAATCATGAGGTATAACTAAAAAAACTAAAAAAAAGGTAAAAAATTAAAACCTAAAAAAAAGACCAATTCAAAAACGAATGTATATACAGACCGGGACACCGGGACACAAATGACGACCGGGACACAAGGAATATAAATGACACCCCAGACCCTCAAAGAGAAATCACAGACTGGGACACCGGGACACAAATGACGATCGGGACACAGGGAATATAAATGACGACCGGGACACAGGGTGACAACTACAACGGGGACGCCGGGAGGCATAGGGGGATATATAAGTAACGACGGCGACACGGGGAATCGTCGATTAGCAATCACCATCAACAAAGCTCAAGAGCAATCATTAGAATCATGAGGTATAGATCTGAATACGTGTGTCCCTGTGTCCCGGTCGTCATTTATATTCCCTGTGTCCTGGTCGTCATTTGTGTCCCGGTGTCCCAGTCTGTAAAATTCTCTTTGAGTGTCCCGGTCGTCATTTATATTCCCTGTGTCCCGGTCGTCATTTGTGTCCCGGTATCTTGGTCTGTATATACATTTGTTTTTCAATTGGTATATGATGAAATGAATTGTTGTGTTTTTCCTCTTTTTTTCTTTTTAGTTTTTTTTTTGGTTTTTACCTTTTTTTTAGTTTTTTTAGTTTTTTCTCTTTTCTTTTTATTTTTTTTTTGTGCTGGAGCTTCAGTTTTGGAAGCTTTTTTTTTAAGCAGCTTTTTTTTTAAGCAGCTTCCTTGACTGTTGCCATTGTAGGTTCGCGCCACCCTAACATCTAGTTGGTTCGGGCGCTTCCTGTGTCCCGGTGTCCCGGTCGTCATTTGTGTCCCGGTGTCCCGGTCTGTATATACACTCGTTTTTGAATTGGTCTTTTTTTTAGTTTTTAGTTTTTTACCTTTTTTTAGTTTTTTTAGCTATACCTAATGATTTTAATGATTGCCCCGTCGTCATTTATAAATCCCCCTGTGCCCCCCAGCGTCCCTGTTGCAGTTGTGTCCCGGTCATCATTTATATTCCCTGGGTCCCGGTCGTCATTTGTGTCCCGGTCTGTATATACATTCGTTTTTGAATCGGTAAATGATGAAATAATTTTTTTTGTTTTTCCCCTTTTTTCTTTTTAGTTTTTTTGTAGTTTTTACCTTTTTTTAGGTTTTTTTTTTTTACTTATGTCCTTCATTTATATGTCGTCGTTTATATTGTATGTCGTCGTTTTTATGTCGTCTTCACTTATGTCGTCATTTATACTCGCTGTGTCCCGGTCGTAATCAACTCCCAATTTGATTAGTATTTGCAATCACCATCAACAAAGCTCAAGGGCAATCATTAGAATCATGAGGTATAACTAAAAAAACTAAAAAAAAGGTAAAAAACTAAAACCTAAAAAAAAAAACCAATTCAAAAACGAATGTATATACAGACCGAGACACCGGGACACAAATGACGACCGGGACACAAGGAATATAAATGACGCCCCAGACCCTCAAAGAGAAATCACAGACTGGGACACCGGGACACAATTGACGACCGGGAAACAGGGAATATACATGACGACCGGGACACAGGGTCACAACTACAACGGGGACGCCGGGGGGCACAGGGGGATATATAAGTAACGAGGGCGACACGGGGAATCGTCGATTAACAATCACCATCAACAAAGCTCAAGGGCAATCATTAGAATCATGAGGTATAGATCTGAATACGTTTGTCCCTGTGTCCCGGTTGTCATTTATATTCCCTGTGTCCTGGTCGTCATTTGTGTCCCGGTGTCCCAGTCTGTAATTTCTCTTTGAGTGTCCCGGTCGTTATTTTTATTCCCTGTGTCCCGGTCGTCATTTGTGTCCCGGTGTCTTGGTCTGTATATACATTTGTTTTTCAATTGGTATATGATGAAATAAATTTTTGTGTTTTTCCCCTTTTTTCTTTTTAGTTTTTTTTTTGGTTTTTACCTTTTTTTTTAGTTTTTTTAGTTTTTTCTCTTTTCTTTTTATTTTTTTTGTGCTGGAGCTTCAGTTTTGGAAGCTTTTTTTTAAGCAGCTTTTTTTAGCAGCTTCCTTGACTGTTGCCATTGTAGGTTTGCGCCACCCTAACATCTAGTTGGTTCGGGCGCTTCCTGTGTCCCGGTGTCCCGGTCGTCATTTGTGTCCCGGTGTCCCGGTCTGTATATACACTCGTTTTTGAATTGGTCTTTTTTTTAGTTTTTAGTTTTTTACCTTTTTTTAGTTTTTTTAGTTATACCTAATGATTTTAATGATTGCCCCGTCGTCATTTATATATCCCCCTGTGCCCCCCAGCGTCCCTGTTGCAGTTGTGTCCCGGTCATCATTTATATTCCCTGCGTCCCGGTCGTCATTTGTGTCCCGGTCTGTATATACATTCGTTTTTGAATCGGTAAATGATGAAATAATTTTTTTTGTTTTTCCCCTTTTTTCTTTTTAGTTTTTTTGTAGTTTTTACCTTTTTTAAATTTTTTTAGTTTTTTTTTTACTTATGTCCTTCATTTATATGTCGTCGTTTATATTGTATGTAGTCGTTTTTATGTCGTCTTCACTTATGTCGTCATTTATACTCCCTGTGTCCCGGTCGTAATCAATTCCCAATTTGATTAGTATTTGCAATCACCATCAACAAAGCTCAAGGGCAATCATTAGAATCATGAGGTATAACTAAAAAAACTAAAAAAAAGGTAAAAAACTAAAACCTAAAAAAAAGACCAATTCAAAAACGAATGTATATACAGACCGGGACACCGGGACACAAATGACGACCGGAACACAAGGAATATAAATGACGCCCCAGACCCTCAAAGAGAAATCAAATACTGGGACACCGGGACACAAATGACGACCGGGACACAGGGAATATAAATGACGACCGGGACACAGGGTCACAACTACAACGGGGACGCCGGGGGGCACAGGGGGATATATAAGTAACGACGGCGACACGGGGAATCGTCGATTAGCAATCACATTCAACAAAGCTCAAGGGCAATCATTAGAATCATGAGGTATAGATCTGAATACGTGTGTCCCTGTGTCCCGGTCGCCATTTATATTCCCTGTGTCCTGGTCGTCATTTGTGTCCCGGTGTCCCAGTCTGTAATTTCTCTTTGAGTGTCCCGGTCGTCATTTATATTCCCTGTGTCCCGGTCGTCATTTGTGTCCCGGTGTCTTGGTCTGTATATACATTTGTTTTTCAATTGTTATATGATGAAATAAATTTTTGTGTTTTTCCCCTTTTTTCTTTTTAGTTTTTTTTTGGTTTTTACCTTTTTTTTAGTTTTTTTAGTTTTTTCTCTTTTCTTTTTATCTTTTTTTTGTGCTGGAGCTTCAGTTTTGGAAGCCATTTTTTTAAGCAGCTTTTTTTTTAGCAGCTTCCTTGACTGTTGCCATTGTAGGTTCCCGCCACCCTAACATCTAGTTGGTTCGGGCGCTTCCTGTGTCCCGGTGTCCCGGTCGTCATTTGTGTCCCGGTGTCCCGGTCTGTATATACACTCGTTTTTGAATTGGTCTTTTTTTTAGTTTTTAGGTTTTTACCTTTTTTTAGTTTTTTTAGTTATACCTAATGATTTTAGTGATTGCCCCGTCGTCATTTATATATCCCCCTGTGCCCCCCAGCGTCCCTGTTGCAGTTGTGTCCCGGTCATCATTTATATTCCCTGCGTCCCGGTCGTCATTTTTGTCCCGGTCTGTATATACATTCGTTTTTGAATTGGTAAATGATGAAATAATTTTTTTGTTTTTCCCCTTTTTTCTTTTTAGTTTTTTTGTAGTTTTTACCTTTTTTTAGTTTTTTTAGTTTTTTTTTTTTTACTTATGTCCTTCATTTATATGTCGTCGTTTATATTGTATGTAGTCGTTTTTATGTCGTCTTTACTTATGTCGTCATTTATACTCCCTGTGTCCCGGTCGTAATCAATTCCCAATTTGATTAGTATTTGCAATCACCATCAACAAAGCTCAAGGGCAATCATTAGAATCATGAGGTATAACTAAAAAAACTAAAAAAAAGGTAAAAAACTAAAACCTAAAAAAAAGACCAATCTAAAAACGAATGTATATACAGACCGGGACACTGGGAGACAAATGACGACCGGAACACAAGGAATATAAATGACGCCCCAGACCCTCAAAGAGAAATCACATACTGGGACAGCGGGACACAAATGACGACCGGGACACAGGGAATATAAATGACGACCGGGACACAGGGTCACAACTACAACGGGGACGCCGGGGGGCACAGGGGGATATATAAGTAACGACGGCGACACGGGGAATCGTCGATTAGCAATCACATTCAACAAAGCTCAAGGGCAATCATTAGAATCATGAGGTATAGATCTGAATACGTGTGTCCCTGTGTCTCGGTCGCCATTTATATTCCCTGTGTCCTGGTCGTCGTTTGTGTCCCGGTGTCCCAGTCTGTAATTTCTCTTTGAGTGTCCCGGTCGTCATTTATATTCCCTGTGTCCCGGTCGTCATTTGTGTCCCGGTGTCTTGGTCTGTATATACATTTGTTTTTCAATTGGTATATGATGAAATAAATTTTTGTGTTTTTCCCCTTTTTTCTTTTTAGTTTATTTTTGGTTTTTACCTTTTTTTTTTAGTTTTTTTAGTTTTTTCTCTTTTCTTTTTATCTTTTTTTGTGCTGGAGCTTCAGTTTTGGAAGCTATTTTTTTAAGCAGCTTTTTTTTTAGCAGCTTCCTTGACTGTTGCCATTGTAGGTTCGCGCCACCCTAACATCTAGTTGGTTCGGGCGCTTCCTGTGTCCCGGTGTCCCGGTCGTCATTTGTGTCCCGGTGTCCCGGTCTGTATATACACTCGTTTTTGAATTGGTCTTTTTTTTTAGTTTTTTACCTTTTTTTAGTTTTTTTAGTTATACCTAATGATTTTAATGACTGCCCCGTCGTCATTTATATATTCCCCTGTGCCCCCCAGCTTCCCTGTTGCAGTTGTGTCCCGGTCATCATTTATATTCCCTGCGTCCCGGTCGTCATTTGTGTCCCGGTCTGTATATACATTCGTTTTTGAATCGGTAAATGATGAAGTAATTTTTTTGGTTTTTCCCCGTTTTTCTTTTTAGTTTTTTTTGTAGTTTTTACCTTTTTTTAGTTTTTTTAGTTTTTTTTTTTACTTATGTCCTTCATTTGTATGTCGTCGTTTATATTGTATGTCGTCGTTTTTATGTCGTCTTCACTTATGTCGTCATTTATACTCCCTGTGTCCCGGTCGTAATCAATTCCCAATTTGATTAGTATTTGCAATCACCATCAACAAAGTTCAAGGGCAATAATTAGAATCATGAGGTATAACTAAAAAAACTAAAAAAAAGGTAAAAAACTAAAACCTAAAAAAAAGACCAATTCAAAAACTAATGTATATACAGACCGGGACACCGGGACACAAATGACGACCGGGACACAAGGAATATAAATGACGCCCCAGACCCTCAAAGAGAAATCACAGACTGGGACACCGGGAAACAAATGACGACCGGGACACAGGGAATATAAGTGACGACCGGGACACAGGGTCACAACTACAACGGGGACGCCGGGAGGCACAGGGGGATATATAAGTAACGACGGCGACACGGGGAATCGTCGATTAGCAATCACCATCAACAAAGCTCAAGGGCAATCATTAGAATCATGAGGTATAGATCTGAATATGTGTGTCCCTGTGTCCCGGTCGTCATTTATATTCCCTGCGTCCTGGTCGTCATTTGTGTCCCGGTGTCCCAGTCTGTAATTTCTCCTCGAGTGTCCCGGTCGTCATTTATATTCCCTGTGTCTCGGTCGTCATTTGTGTCCCGGTGTCTTGGTCTGTATATACATTTGTTTTTCAATTGGTATATGATGAAATAAATTTTTGTGTTTTTCCCCTTTTCTTCTTTTTAGTTTTTTTTGGTTTTTACCTTTTTTTTTAGTTTTTTTAGTTTTTTTTCTTTTCTTTTTTTTTGTGCTGGAGCTTCAGTTTTGGAAGCTATTTTTTTAAGCTGCTTTTTTTTAGCAGCTTCCTTGACTGTTGCCATTGTAGGTTCGAGCCACCCTAACATTTAGTTGGTTCGGGCGCTTCCTGTGTCCCGGTCGTCATTTGTGTCCCGGTGTCCCGGTCTGTATATACACTTGTTTTTGAATTGGTCTTTTTTTTAGTTTTTAGTTTTTTACCTTTTTTTAGTTTTTTTAGTTATACCTAATGATTTTAATGATTGCCCCGTCGTCATTTATATATCCCCCTGTGCCCCCCAGCGTCCCTGTTGCAGTTGTGTCCCGGTCATCATTTATATTCCCTGCGTCCCGGTCGTCATTTGTGTCCCGGTCTGTATATACATTCGTTTTTGAATCGGTAAATGATGAAATAATTTTTTTTTGTTTTTCCCCTTTTTTCTTTTTAGTTTTCTTGTAGTTTTTACCTATTTTTTACTTTTTTTAGTTTTTTTTTTTTTACTTATGTCCTTCATTTATATGTTGTCGTTTATATTGTATGTCGTCGTTTTTATGTCGTCTTCACTTATGTCGTCATTTATACTCCCTGTGTCCCGGTCGTAATCAATTCCCAATTTGATTAGTATTTGCAATCACCCTCAACAAAGCTCAAGGGCAATCATTAGAATCATGAAGTATAACTAAAAAAACTAAAATAAGGTAAAAAACTAAAACCTAAAAAAAAGACCAATTCAAAAACGAATGTATATACAGACCGGGACACCGGGACACAAATGACGACCGGGACACAAGGAATATAAATGACGCCCCAGACCCTCAAAAAGAAATCACAGACTGGGACACCGGGACACAAATGACGATCGGGACACAGGGAATATAAATGACGACCGGGACACCAGGTCACAACTACAACGGGGACGCCGGGGGGCACAGGGGGATATATAAGTAACGACGGCGACACGGGGAATCGTCAATTAGCAATCACCATCAACAAAGCTCAAGGGCAATCATTAGAATCATGAGGTATAGATCTGAATACGTGTGTTCCTGTGTCCCGGTCGTCATTTATATTCCCTGTGTCCCGGTCGTCATTTGTGTCCCGGTGTCTTGGTCTGTATATACATTTGTTTTTCAATTGGTATATGATGAAATAAATTTTTGTGTTTTTCCCCTTTTTTTCTTTTTAGTTTTTTTTTGGTTTTTACCTTTTTTTTAGTTTTTTTAGTTTTTTCTCTTTTCTTTTTATTTTTTTTTTTGTGCTGGAGCTTCAGTTTTGGAAGCTATTTTTTTAAGCAGCTTTTTTTAGCAGCTTCCTTGACTGTTGCCATTGTAGGTTCGCGCCACCCTAACATCTAGTTGGTTCGGGCGCTTCCTGTGTCCCGGTGTCCCGGTCGTCATTTGTGTCCCGGTGTCCCGGTCTGTATATACACTCGTTTTTGAATTGGTCTTTTTTTTAGTTTTTAGTTTTTTACCTTTTTTTAGTTTTTTTAGTTATACCTAATGATTTTAATGATTGCCCCGTCGTCATTTATATATCCCCCTGTGCCCCCCAGCGTCCCTGTTGCAGTTGTGTCCCGGTCATCATTTATATTCCCTGCGTCCCGGTCGTCATTTGTGTCCCGGTCTGTATATACATTCGTTTTTGAATCGGTAAATGATGAAATAATTTTTTTTGTTTTTAGCCAGAGTCGACACAGCTATAAATGGGTACCTGGAGAAATCTGGGGAAGGTAAACAGGAAGGATGTGCGAAAGCACAGGATGGTTGGCCCCCAACCCCCCATTGCACTTCCTGGCTGAAGGGCCAAGAAACGGAGATCAGCACCGCCGGTAGGGACTGTAAAGTCTAATGCCGTATCCTTTACCTTTTACCTTTACCTTTTTTCTTTTTAGTTTTTTTGTAGTTTTTACCTTTTTTTTAGTTTTTTTAGTTTTTTTTTACTTATGTCCTTCATTTATATGGCGTCGTTTATATTGTATGTCGTCGTTTTTATGTCGTCTTCACTTATGTCGTCATTTATACTCCCTGTGTCCCGGTCGTAATCAATTCCCAATTTGATTAGTATTTGCAATCACCATCAACAAAGCTCAAGGTCAATCATTAGAATCATGAGGTATTACTAAAAAAACTAAAAAAAAGGTAAAAAACTAAAACCTAAAAAAAGACCAATTCAAAAACGAATTTATATACAGACCGGGACACAAATGACGACCGGGACACAAGGAATATAGATGACGTCCCAGACCCTCAAAGAGAAATCACAGACTGGGAAACCGGGACACAAATGACGACCGGGACACAGGGAATATAAATGACGACCGGGACACAGGGTCACAACTACAACGGGGACGCCGGGGGGCACAGGGGGATATATAAGTAACGACGGCGACACGGGGAATCGTCGATTAGCAATCACCATCAACAAAGCTCAAGGACAATCATTAGAATCATGAGGTATAGATCTGAATACGTATGTCCCTGTGTCCCGGTCGTCATTTATGTTCCCTGTGTCCTGGTCGTCATTTGTGTCCCGGTGTCCCAGTCTTTAATTTATCTTTGAGTGTCCCGGTCATCATTTATATTCCCTGTGTCCCGGTCGTCATTTGTGTCCCGGTGTCTTGGTCTGTATATACATTTGTTTTTCAATTGGTATATGATGAAATAAATTTTTGTGTTTTTCCCCTTTTTTCTTTTTAGTTTTTTTTTTGGTTTTTACCTTTTTTTTAGTTTTTTTAGTTTTTTCTCTTTTCTTTTTATTTTTTTTTGTGCTGGAGCTTCAGTTTTGGAAGCTATTTTTTTAAGCAGCTTTTTTTTAGCAGCTTCCTTGACTGTTGCCATTGTGGGTTCGCGCCACCCTAACATCTAGTTGGTTCGGGCGCTTCCTGTGTCCCGGTCGTCATTTGTGTCCCGGTGTCCCGGTCTGTATATACACTCGTTTTTGAATTGGTCTTTTTTTTTAGTTTTTAGTTTTTTACCTTTTTTTAGTTTTTTTAGTTATACCTAATGATTTTAATGATTGCCCCGTCGTCATTTATATATCCCCCTGTGCCCCCCAGCGTCCCTGTTGCAGTTGTGTCCCGGTCATCATTTATATTCCCTGCGTCCCGGTCGTCATTTGTGTCCCGGTCTGTATATAC